>NC_051154.1:283845233-284145233 GCF_013339745.2 Dermacentor silvarum
TGATGAGGTTAGAAAATTCGCAGGCGCAAGTTGGAATACGCTAGCGCAAGACAGGGGTAATTGGAGATCGCAGGGAGAGGCCTTCGTCCTGCAGTGGACATAAATATAGGCTGATGATGATGATGATGATGATGATGAGGCACGTCTATGCTGCATCGAAAACGCGGACACCTCTCAGTACATCCTAATGGAATGCCAAGGGATTCGCCCAGCGAGACCCGTAAGCCAGAAGCACTAGGATTTAAAGTGCACGGAAGCTTCAATCCGTCAGCAGTCGAGATAATCAAGAGATGCTTAGAGTATTGGTGGAAACAAGCAGGCAAGAGACTGATACGATCGGATCTGTTACAGGTATAGGTAGCGGTATGAGGCAGATAGAGAAGTTTGTAATGAAAAGAAAAGGAAAGATTAGGGAATGGTATACAGAAATGCTAGAATAAAAAACGTGCAAGCATACCTGAATAATTCAAGCAGGCTAGGCGACTATTTGTCACCTCCCCTTTCAAAGGGGATGCCAATAAAACATACTCATCATCATCATCAAAGCGCGGGAAAGGAGCCCGGCACGCAATGCATTTCGGACGCCATGCGCAGGCTTCACGGTGGCGCCGCTAGGTGGCGCCGAATGTACTTGGGGAAGCGGCGGGTTTGGAAGTTAACCAAAGATCAGTAGGCCGGTTGGCTTGGGGAGCACACGGTAATACAACAAATGAGGCAGTGCAGGGTGACATGGGCTGGACCTCTTTTGAAGTCAGAGAAGCACAGAGCAAAATTAGTTTTGAAGAAAGGCTCAGGAACATGGATGAAAATAAATGGGCGGCTAAAGTGCACAAGTATCTCTACATGAAAAGCGTACACACAGAATGGAGGAAGAGGTCAAGGAAGTTGGCAACCAAGTTCAGGATAATAGAAACTGCAAATAGACAACCAGGAGTCATCAGAAAGAAAGTGAGAGAAATAGAGACCGTGAATTGGATGTAAAGAATGGAAACGAAAAGGACCACGGAGATTTACAAGCAAGAGAAGAAAGAAATTAGAAGGGAAAATCTGTACGATAACACAAAGGGTAGTGCCTTGCTATTTGAGGCTCGAGCCGGTTGCCTAAGGACGAAAACATAGCGGAACAAATATTCGGAACTAGATGAGACATGTGTATGCTGCAATAAAGATCCAGAGACCACTCAGCACATCCTAATGGAATGCGACGGGATCCACCCAGCGAGAACCGTAGGTAACTTCCAACTCCCAGAAGCGCTTGGGCTTAAAGTGGAAGGAAACATAAACAGATCAGCCGTAGAGATCAGCAAGAGACGATTAGAGTACTGGTGGAAAAAAAGCAGGGAAAAGATGGATACGACCTGATCTCTTAAAATCATAGGCAGCGGTACAGGGTAAATTTTTGAAAAAGAAAAATAATGAGAGGTATACAAAAATGCTAGATAAAGAACAGGTATAGTATACCTGATTAAATCAAGCAGGCTAGGTGACTATTTGTCGCCGCCCCGTTTCAAAGGGGATGCCAATAAATCATCATGATCATCGAAGCGCGAAGAGGAGTTCCGCCGCGATACACCCCTCATGCGTAATTAATTTCGATGACCGCAATAATATGGGTCGATATATTGACACAATGCTGGACGCACTACCATAGGCAGTCATCGGGAAATAGGTTCTGCTGAACGTTTTAAAGACAAACTCGCACTCGCACGTACGTACGCGCAGACAAACACACGTACAAATTGTGTCTATTTCTTTCTCACGTGCGAACGAGTTTTTTGAAACTGTAACGAAGCGGGGAGTTGCTCTATACAGGCTTCGAAAGTTTTCTTTGCACCGCCCGGTGCAACGGTGCACTTCAGGCGTAGACATAAGTTAGCCAAGTTTGGATAAATACGTTTGAAAGTGCACTCCCGTTCATGGCCCCAACCGGAGTAGAAAATGCAAAAATGAGGAAGAGGGAGCGACCCCCCTTGTATGTCACCCACCATCTCATCAGGACGTATTCGATTTTGACAGCGTCTGCTCGGCGGTAGCTGTCTACCACTATAATGAAAAAAAAAAGGAATGAAAGCTATACATTGAAATGTAACGAAAGACTGAGTGTGGCATATTTTGGGGATTTTCCTCACGAGAAAGCAGCCATGCACATTAGGAGTATGCATCATGACGTCAGTATGGTGTCATAGGTGATCAGGTTCGGAGACCAATTAAAAAAAAGTAAAAGCTTGTCCTTGATTTTTTCGACTGAGAACGTATTGTTCACTGCCAGTGCAATTTTAGAGTTGTAACAAATAATCACCTGCTAGTTTTAGCCTATTTTTAAACCAATGACAGTGGCGGATGAACGTCTAGATATGAGTGAAAATAGACCACCTAGCTAACACTCTTTTTATAGCGAAGCTGTAAACCTCTACCAACCAACGGTTCTTTCGCGTACCCAGCAAAAAACTGATAAGGTCCCTGTTGTCAGCAATTGAAGGCACAAAACAGCCATCTTCGTTGCCATATCTTCGCCACGCAGAAACCGGTGTAGCCGCACATCCGAGCGTTTGTTTTTCAAGAAAAAAAAAAAAACCCTGCCCGGTCACAATCGGGTGCACAGAGCGAGCGGCGGGGATAAAGGTGTGTCGCGCTTCGACGTGACGTGGCATAAACTTATCATTCGCTCCACTTGTGGAATGAACCCCGAACGGACAAGGCCAGAAAAAAAAGAAGGAAACTCGGGATTGAGTAAATGTTGACCATCGAACTGTTTCATCGGGAAGGGAAATGCAATTGCCATGTTCTTATATTCATTCGCGATCATATCTTACTGGCGAGAGTTGCTGGCGCGTACCTTGTGGCCACCGGTAACGCTAAGCCCGTCCTGGAACCACTATACAGATAGGCGGATTTCGTTTCTTGATCGGTCGTTTGGGGAGCGCTGAAATAGTGGCGCTATCACGTGCTTGTTTTTGTATACCGCATATTATTTTCTTTAATAATTCCTTTGGTTAATCTCAACAGCTTCGATAAAATGCACCTTCACAGCGTGGATTGGGCCTACATTTTTGTTAGGTGTCAAAGCAGGCAAGTTAGGCAAGCAACGATTTTGGTTGGTGCGACTTACGCTGACCACAAGAAACGTATATCATATGATTTAACCTCCTACTTGGCCATAATCAATGTTTTTAAATTGTGGAGGTATTTTTGCCAAATTACAACAATTCACAGCCAGCACAAATGTCAGGAGTTCTTAGCCGTAGCTGTAAGCCAACACGGCTGTGAACTCTTCCACTCCCAGGTTGTGAGGACTTCAAGATGGAATACCCGGGAGAATGTCCCCTCCACGGACCACTAACGCAAGTGAAGGACACTCCGGTAAGTGAAGCTCCTTTATGCTATTATAATCTTGTTACTTAACACGAGAGTTTGGCGTCTGTGTGTTCATAGTCGCTGTACCTTTTACATCGTCGGGTGGGCCGTTGTGGCTGAGGAGTTTCCACTGGAGTTCCAAGGCGAGTGCCGCGCTGGGTATGCGTTCGTACTCAGATTTATAGTAGTGGATAACCACTGGCATGCAGCTACATAGTTTACAACTTACAACCTCCAATAGAAAAGAGACGCGCTTTCAAACACGAAGCCCCTACTGCTGTAAAAGGCGCGAAATGTTTGAGGGAGGATGCTGGATACAGGCATTTGATTCAGTATATAGAGATACCAGTAGTCAGAGACATTGCATAATCAAGGAGTACAGGAGGCATACGTGAATTTCTTGGCAAATATCTACAAAGATTCCACAGCTACCTTGGTTCTCCTTAAGAAAAGTAGAAAGCTACCTATCAAGAAAGGGGTCAGGCAAGGAGACGCAATCTCTCCAATGCTATTCACTGCACCCTTAGAAGAAGTATTCAAGCTCTTAGACTGGGAAGGTTTCGGAGTGAGGATCAACGGCGAATATCTCAGCAACCTTCGGTTTGCAGATGACATTGCCCTATTCAGCAACAATGGGGATGGATTACAATAAATGATTGATCATAAGAAGCCAACAAACAATGACACCAAGGACAACATAGGGGAAATCACTTGTACTTACTAATTGAATTAAAGAAAATGATAAATTAACAGAAATTAAAGTGGATGAAAAAACAACTGTCCGCAGGTGGGGAACGATCCCACGTCTTCGCATCACGCCTGCGATTCTCTCATCATTGAGCTACCGCGGAGCCGTTTTCCCATCCACTTTCTGGGGTATTTGTGTTTTACAACTAGAACTCCCCCTGGGAGCGTATGTGGGTTTATTGAAAAGTTTCCATCACCCAAAAAGATCACGTGCTCGTGACGCCTGTGGCAGAAAGGATGTTCCACATCCGCCCCTAGGTTTGTGAGTGGTGGCGCTGGTTAACACTCCCAGGGTGAGTTCTAGTTGAAAAACATAAATACCCCAGAAAGTGGATGGGAAAACGGCTCCACGGTAGCTCAATGGTGAGAGCGTCGCACGCGTAATGCGAAGACGTGGGTTTGTTACCCACCTGCGGACAGTTGTTTTTTCATCCACTTTAATTTCTGTTAATTTATCATTTTCTTTAATTCGATTAGTAAGTACAAGTGATTTCCCCTATGCGGTCCTTAGTGTCATTGTTTGTTGGCTTCTTATGATATTGTTACGGGGATGTTGGGAGTAAGACTGGATGTATTTACAATATATACACAAGTAGGGTTAGCGTGGTCAAGATGGGTGACCAGCAACAACACGCAGCAGCCAGTGTCTCTCGATCTTCTTCTTCTTCTCTTGCCTCCTATCCTTCCGTAACAGGACTCCCGGGTGCTGAAGTGCCGTCTCGGCGCATGTCAGGCGAAGAACTACGAGAGAAGTATGGCTTCAACCGCGAAACGTGCACGATGTCAACTGGCGTCGGATTTGAGGACGGATCGAACTATAACTGCGAGATCTCGTAATTGACGTCGTTAACTTGACGTAGGACTTCATAAGGCCCTGTGTAGCGAGAGAGAAGCTTCTGGGAGAGACCGACATGACGACATGGTGACCAGAGGAGCACCCAAGCACCTGGGGCGAACTTAACATCGCGATGGCGCCGATCGTACCGCTCTTTTTGTATATCCTGAGAGGCCAACAGACGAGATCGGGCGACTTGACGCGCCATGTGAGCGCGATCGATGACTTCACGAGCGTACTCAGTTGTAACACGTGGCACAGAAGGTAGGATGGTGTCAAAAGGCAATGTAGGGTCGCAACCATACAAAAGATAAAAGGGTGAATATCCTGCGGTGTCATGTCTGGACGAGTTATACGCGAAAGTGACGTAGGCCAGCATGGCATCCCAGTCGCGGTAATCATTGGAGACGTACATCGACATCATCTCTGTGAGTGTTCGGTTGAGACGTTCCGTAAGACCGTTCGTTTGTGGGTGGTAGGCGGTGGACAGCTTATGCTCTGTGGCACAAGAGCGGAGGAGGTCGTCAACAACTCGAGACAAGAACGAGCGGCCGCGGTCGGTAAGTAACTGTCGTGGTGCACCGTGGTGGAGGATGACGTCATGGAGGAGAAAATCTGTGACGTCAGTTGCGCAACTAGTCGGCAACGCCTTGGTTATCGCGTAGCGTGTCGCGTAATCGGTAGCGACGGCGATCCACTTATTCCCTCTAGTCGTCGTCGGAAAAGGGCCAAGCAGGTCAAGGCCTACGCGATAGAAAGGTTCAGAGGGAACTTCAATTGGATGGAGTCGGCCGACAGGCGGCAGGGGAGGTTTTTTCCGGCGCTGACACAATTCGCAAGTTGCCACATAACGACGCACAGAGCGGTAGAGTCCTGGCCAGAAGAACCGGCGTCGTACGCGGTCGTATGTGCGCAAAACTCCAAGGTGTCCCGCCGTAGGTGCATCGTGAAGTTGTTCGAGAACGACGGATCGTAGATGACGAGGAAGGACAAGGAGAAACTCAGGGCCCTCAGGGTTGATATTGTGGCGATAGAGGATGCCGTCGTGCAGCACGAACATGCAGCACGGGCCATCGGTGCTGCCAGATTGCACTCCGGCGATAATGGCCTGCAAGGACTCGTCGCGATGTTGTTCAGCGCGCATGTCGCACATGTCAGTGAAAGCCAACACGCAGGTCTCCGGATCATGTGCAACAGGATCAGGAGGATCCACGGGATGACGGGAGAGGCAGTCAGCGTCCTTGTGCAGACGTCCAGACTTGTAGATGACAATCAAAGAAAATTCCTGGAGCCGCAAAGCCCAGCGACCAAGCCGTCCCGTCGGGTCCCGGAGGGAAGACAGCCAGCAGAGGGCATGATGGTCTGTAATGACCGAAAACGTGCGGCCGTACAAATAGGGTCGGAACTTGGCGACAGCCCACACTAAAGCCAAGCACTCACGCTCGGTGATGGAGTAATTTCTCTCAGAAGATGACAGCAGGCGGCTGGCGTAAGCTATCACGCACTCGGTACCATTCTGCTGCTGGGCGAGAACAGCACCGATGCCGTGGCCGCTAGCGTCAGTGTGGACTTCGGTCGGTGCAGATGGATAAAAGTGGGCAAGTATGGGAGGGGTGGTCAGAAAGCCGATGAGAGCGGCGAACGCGTGAGCCTGCTCCGGGCCCCATGAGAAAGGCGTGTTCTTCTGTAGAAGATCTGTCAAAGGGCGAGAAACGTCGGCGAAGTTTTTGACGAAACGTCGAAAGTAAGAACACAGGCCGACGAAGCAGCGCACGTCAGAAGCAGAACGAGGCACAGGAAAACTGCGAACGGCGCGAACTTTATCCGGATCTGGTTGTACACCGGTTGCATTAACGAGATGTCCCAACACGGTAATCTGACGGCGTCCGAATTGGCATTTCGTGGAGTTCAGCTGAAGGCCGGCTTTTCGGAAGACCGCAAGAATTGCAGTGAGTCGCGTAAGGTGGCTGCTGAACGTGGGAGAAAAAACAATAACGTCGTCAAGATAGCAAAGACAGGTGGTCCATTTGTAGCCTCGCAGAAGAGAGTCCATCATTCGTTCAAATGTCGCAGGAGCATTGCATAGGCCAAAGGGCATGACCTTGAACTGATATAAACCATCAGGTGTTATGAAGGCAGTCTTCTCGCGGTCCATTTCATCAACAGAAATCTGCCAGTAGCGGGATCTAAGATCAATGGACGAGAAGTATGTAGCTCCGTGCAAGCAGTCCAAGGCGTCATCGATGCGTGGTAATGGGTAGACGTCCTTGCGCGTGATCTTGTTTAGATGGCGATAGTCGACGCAAAAACGCCAGGTACCGTCCTTTTTCTTCACAAGGACGACTGGCGAAGCCCAAGGACTGGCTGATGGTTCGATGACCCCTTTTTGGAGCATTTTGTCCACTTCTGATTGGATTACTCTACGTTCAGCATGTGATACACGATAGGGACGCCGACGAATAGGATTCATGTCTCCAGTGTTGATACGGTGGTGAACAACAGATGTTTGGCCGAAAGGGCGGTCGCCGAAATCAAAGATGTCGCCGTACGATTCGAGCAGGAGACGGAGGTCCTTGGCCTGAGCAGAGGTGAGGTCAGGTGCAATCATTTTGGCGAAGTCATCCATTGAAGAACCAGAGCTGTGAGCTGCAATTGGTGCTAATAATCCACTCTCGGCATCCATTCTCTCAATGTCAAATTCGGACGTGCTAGAAACGCTGGCCAAGAACATGCCGGCCGGAAGCACTTGAGGGCACAGGCTGAAGTTCAGAAGCGGGAGAACGACGTCATTATTAGTAACCGTGATCAGCGTATGCGGAACAGCAACGTTTCGGTTCAAAAGCACGTCGACGATGGGGCGAAGCACATATTCACCGTCAGGAACCTGTGGCTGTGCGGTCAAAGCGACGTAAGTGACTGCCTCGGGTGACAGACGCACATCTTGAAGCGAGCACAGGCGCGGTGGAGGCGCGGTGCTAGGAACATCGGCGAGATGAGGCAGTTCCAACTGAAGGACGCCGGTTGCGCAGTCGATGAGAGCATAATGGTTGGATAAAAAGTCCAACCCAAGGATAACGTCGTGAGGGCAGTTGTCGATCACAGCTAAGAAAACAGAAGTAGGGCGGCCGGCTATACTTAAACGTAAAGTACACATTCCGAGAACAACCAGCACGCCACCATCGGCCACACGAAGCACTTGTGCAGCTGCTGGGGTGAGGACCTTCTTTAAACGTCAACGTAGGCTAGCACTCATCACAGATATGTGGGCTCCAGTGTCGACGAGTGCTTGGACAGGTTCGCCGTCTACTTTGACGTCAATTAGACTTCGCTTTGTGGGCACAGACAGAGGATTTGCTGCTGTAGTTTTCAATGCAGCACCACCTCCGAGGGCTGCAGTTCTTAGTTTTCCGAAGGAACGCGGTCGAAAGCCACAGGGGACGAAAGGCGACGTGGCTGCGGCGAACGGGAAGATGGGCGACGTGTTTGTGGTGAACGAGACTGGTGTCCCCGAGGCGATGGTGAGCGACCGTACCACGTGTTCCTGGCAGAGTTGTCGGCACTGTTAGACTCGGCGGAGGGCGAAACAAGTCGGGAATTACCATCAAAACAGTTCAGGTTGGTGGGCGTGCGAGGTGCCGAGGGCCACGAATTGCGACAGTATCGGGCGACATGACCAATACGGCGACAGGTGAAACACATCGGCTGGTCGTCCGCAGTTCTCCACTCAGTCGGGTTGCGATAACGTGGAGAGAAGCATCGCGGTGGGTCAAACAGAGTAGAAGGGCGTTCATTGGCTCTGGGGTTGGCGACAGCACAGACAGAACGTAAACCAATGCTTTCAAGTTCCTGGCGAACGATGGCTTGAACGAGAGGAACTGAAAGAGGGGTAGCGTCAGGGCGACGTGAACAGAAAGCTGCGGGCGCCATCGCTTCCAGTTCACGTCGAACGATTCGCACCACGTCCTCTGATGGTGACGCATGCTGCTGTGTAGGCTGACCTTCACACGTCGACGTTGCGGCAGTATTGGGGAGTCTGGCGAATGGTTGCAGGACGCGGCGGCTTTTGGCCTGCTCGAATTGTCGGCACTCTTTCAGGATAGCATCAACTGAAGAACAGCCTTTGCACATGAGCAGATTAAAGGCGTCGTCAGCGATTCCCTTCAGCACGTGCCCGACCTTCTCAGCTTCAGTCATGTCGCGATCGGCTTTACGACAAAGCGCCAGCACGTCCTGGATACACGAAATATAGGACTCTGTGGGGGATTGAGCACGGCAGGCGAGTTCCTGCTTTGCGGCAATCTTACGGCCGGCTGGTTGGCCAAACAACTCTTTTAGCTTCTCTTTGCATTGGTGCCAGCTGGTCAGCTCCTCTTCGTGGTTTTCGTACCACACCTTTGCCGTGCCTCTTAGGTACAACAACACTTTAGCTAGCATAAGCGTAGGGTCCCATCTGTTGACTCCACTCACGCGTTCGTACATGGCCAGCCACTCTTCAACGTCGGCGCCATCGGTCCCACAGAAAGTTCCGGGATCCTTGGCTTGTACAACAACAACCGATGGGGACGACGACGTAACTGGCGACGGTGACGTTGGAGGCGGCAACGACGTTGAACCCGCGTGCTCACCGTCAGTCATGGTGGGGACGGTGATGCGACGTCCGCTGCGGAGCTCCGTTTCCAGCCTTGGTACCCAGCACCTCTCACCAATATGTTACGGGGATGTTGGGAGTAAGAGTGTATGTATTTACAACATATACACAAGTAGGGTTAGCGTGGTCAAGATGGGTGACCAGCAACAACACGCAGCAGCCAGTGTCTCTCGATCTTCTTCTTCTCTTGCCTCCTATCCTTCCGTAACAATATGATTAATAAAAATCGGGCCCCTCGGTTCCCTTTCTTCTTCACGTTCAATCAATGATTGTGGACTTTAACCGAGAAAGTGTCCAAGAAGGTGTCCAACTGTCCAGAGAAATATCCAAAACACAACGATAATGTTCAATAGCCTGGCGAGGGGACAAGAATTTAGGATCGGCAGTATGAACACTTGCTCGGTGGGGGTTTTCTCGGTTTACTTTAGCGCGCATAGCTGATCAGGTTAGTTCAACTAGAAAATTTGTGTTTCGCATGCATTGTAGACCAAACAAATGCTACTCTACAACTGAAAGTGAAGGGGCACAAATAAAAAATCAAAGGACACCTAAGCGCTTCTGATGAGCTGTGAATGCGAAAGCAATAATGTCCAGCTGAATGCCGCTGAGTGGTCGTTCGAGTTATGAAGCTCGTTATGACGCTTGGCGCGTTTTGATTTGGCCTTAGCGAAGCGCAGTGAGAAGTCAGCTTGCTCGGCCAAGGAATGTGCGGGTAACACAGAGGATGGGCGACGTGGCGTTGCGGCGATGCCCTCCTCACGCAAACCCTGGCGCGCTACGGCCGCATCAAGTGTTTCCTTTCGCCCGCTCTGCTCCATCGAGGTCCTGTGGGGTCGCAGCCAATGGGAACTCCGTCGAGTCGCACTCATGACATCGCGTCACAGCGAATGGGAATATAGGTACCGTTTCGCTGCTACAGACGCCGGATCTTTAGCTCAACCAAATATTTGACGTTTCGCATCAATAAAAAATTGGCAGAGACCATCTCACTGAAGTCGATGGTAATGCGTTTAGCATTGAATCAATATGGCGACGCAATGTAAGGCCAGTCAACCTCTAGAGTCTGTAAAGGAGTACGTTTATCTAGGTCAATTACTCACAGGGGACCCTGATCATGAGAAAGAAATTTACAGAAGAATAAAATTGGGCTGCAGTGCATACCGCCGGCATTGCCTAATCCTGGCTTACCACTGTCGTTGAAAAGAAAAGTGTACAATCGTAGCATTCTACCGGTGCTAACATATGGGGCCGAAACTTGGAGGTTAACAAAGAAGCTCGAGAACAATAGTAAGGGAACAAACATCGCTAGTGCGGGACGATGTCAGTAGACAGACAAGGCGCTGAACTAACAACCACTGGTTTATTGCTGTCAAAGCAATATATACGAAGCACAGGTTCAGCGCAGAAGGCCAGAAAAACACGGTTTCTGCGCCGGGAAGGGAATAAAATCATCACATCACGCGTGTCGTCAAGGCAGGTTATCATGTTTTAACAAGTAGTTAATCAGGCGCGTCGTCATGGCAGGTTATCATGTTTTTAACAAGTAGTTTATCTCGCAGCTATGTAGAGAGACAGAGGGTACCCTGACGCAGGAGTTTCCGTGCGATTGAATGCAAAACGCTTCCCAAATCTCGCGTGCTCTTTGATCTATATACCTACCTATTATTGTGCAATCTTCAAAGAGAGGTTTGCAGCCGCATTCTTTGCAGTGCTGGGCTAAATGGCTCGGTACAGACCCTTTCATTGCGTACGCATGTTCCCTCAGCCGGTCATTCAAACATCGGCCTGTTTGGCCAATGTAGCAGCGTTTGCACTTGAGTGGGATCTTATACACAACAGCACACGCGTACTCAACATGAGCTTTTTCTGTGTTGCTTCTCACAGGTTGCTTTTTTGGGGCCTTCCTTGTTTACCTGGCGGCATAGCGCCGACAACTTGCCCCTTGCGCTGAACAAAACGCGTGTGCCTATTTTTCCGGCGACCTTCTTTAACCTATGCGAGACCCCATGGACATAGGGTATGACGGTGGTGTTCACATGAGGTCCCTTGTCTTGGGCGTCACGTCCTGCCCTCCCTCTAGTGAGGATCACCAAAAGCTTTTCCGAGACACTCATCAGCAGGGCCATGGGGTACCCAGCCTGGATGAGCCGGTGCACTTGGTGCATGAAGCTGCTAGCCACCCCGTGGTGGCATGAACGGGTCAGAGCTGCTCTGAGACATGAGACGGCAATGCTTGTTTTAACTATTTTTGAGTGCGCAGACGTAAAGGGGAGAATGCTTTTCTTCGAGCGGGAGTTGTAAGCCCAACAAACGTGTTCCCTTTCTTGCGATATCTCTAGGTCGAGAAACCTTATCTTATTATCAGAGGGATGCTCGATCGTTAGTTCTAAAGGTTTCATTACCGATTGAAAGATGTCGAAAATTTCGTTAGCACGCGAGAGTTGACCTGTTCCGTCAGTTTTGTGTAGCACAAGGAAATCATCCACAAAGCGAAATACTTTAGCTACGCTGGTCGGTAGGAGGCAGCCCATGAGGCTTCTGTCAAAACGTGCTAGCACAAGGTTGCACAAGGCAGCAGGAAATTTGTGCCTTTCGGTGTTCTTTTCCGGGAAAACCCACAAAGAAGGCAATCCTTTCCGAGCCATAGTCTCGGAGCGTGGTACTTGGCAACGGTGCGTGGCTTCCTACTGGCAGTCGTCCCTAGATGTCCTCCCCGTTGATGATCCGTGCATCATCATGAGCCCAACCAGTGTTTCCGAATACCTTCAGAATGAGTGCTCGGAGCAAGTAGGTGCCTTCTCAGTTGACGTGAAAGACTTATTCTATTCCTTGCCCCACAACCTCGTGTGTGATGAAGTTAGCCAGTGCATTGACAGGTATGGGACCACTAAGTTTCAGAATGCATGTGGTATACATATTGACAAGTTTTTAGAGCTTCTTAGTTTTTACCTCGAGTCGACGTTCATAAGCTACAATGGTGCTATGTTCATCCAACGGGATGGCGTGTGCATTGGATCTTGTATCGCTCCTGTTCTTAGCAACCTTGTGCTAGCACGTTTTGACAGAAGCCTCATGGGCTGCCTCCTACCGACCAGCGTAACTAAAGTATTTCGCTTTGTGGATGATTTCCTTGTGCTACACAAAACTGACGGAACAGGTCAACTCTCGCGTGCTAACGAAATTTTCGACATCTTTCAATCGGTAATGAAACCTTTAGAACTAACGATCGAGCATCCCTCCGATAATAAGATAAGGTTTGTCGACCTAGAGATATCGCTAGAAAGGGAACACGTTTGTTGGGCTTACAACCCCCGCTCGAATAAAAGCATTCTCCACTTTACGTCTGCGCACTCAAAAATAGTTAAAACAAGCATTGCCGTCTCATGTCTCAGAGCAGCTCTGACCCGTTCATGCCACCACCGGGTGGCTAGCAGCTTCATGCACCAAGTGCACCGGCTCATCCAGGCTGGGTACCCCATGGCCCTGCTGATGAGTGTCTCGGAAAAGCTTTTGGTGATCCACACTAGAGGGAGGGCAGGACGTGACGCCCAAGACAAGGGACCTCATGTGAACACCACCGTCATACCCTATGTCCATGGGGTCTCGCATAGGTTAAAGAAGGTCGCCGGAAAAATAGGCACACGCGTTTTGTTCAGCGCAAGGGACAAGTTGTCGGCGTTATGGCGCAAGGTAAACAAGGAAGGCCCCAAAAAAGCAACCTGTGAGAAGCAACACAGAAAAAGCTCATGTTGAGTGCGCATGTGCTGTTGTGTATAAGATCCCACTCAAGTGCAAACGCGGCTACATTGGCCAAACAGGCCGATGTTTGAATGACCGGCTGAGGGAACATGCGTACGCAACGAAAGGGTCTGTACCGAGCCATTTAGCCCAGCACTGCAAAGAATGCGGCTGCAAACCTCTCTTTGAAGATTGCACAATAATAGGTAGGTATATAGATCAAAGAGCAAGCGAGATTTGGGAAGCGTTTTGCATTCAATCGCACGGAAACTCCTGCGTCAGCGTACCCTCTGTCTCTCTACATAGCTGCGAGATAAACTACTTGTTAAAAACATGATAACCTGCCATGACGACGCGCGTGCTTAACTACGTGTTAAAACATGATAACCTGCCTTGACGACACGCGTGATGTGATTATTTTATTCCCTTCGCGGTGCAGAAACCGTGTTTTTCTGGCCTTCTGCGCCGAACCTGTGCTTTGTATATATTGCTTTGACAGCAATAGACCAGTGGTTGTTAGTTCAGCGCCTTGTCTGTCTACTCACTTCGTCCCGTACTAGCGCTGTTTGTTCCCTTACCAATGATGTACCAACCAGCCTAGACCAGCACACTCCTCGAGAACAAGTTAAGGACCGCACAAAGAGCGATGCAACGAAACACGTTAGGCCTAACATTAAGAGACAGGAAGAGAGCGGTGTGGATCAGAGAGCAAATGGGGCTAGCCGATTTTCTAGTTGACATTAAGCGGAAAAAATGCAGCTGGGCAGGCCATGTGATGCGTAGGATGGATAACCGGTGGAACATTGGGGTTACATAATGGGTTCTAAGAGAAGTAAGCGCAGTCTATGACGGCAGAACACTAGGTGGGGTGATGAAGTCAGGAAATTTGCAGGTGGAATTGGAATCAGCTAGCGCAAGAAAGGGGCAAATTGGAGATCGCAGGGAGATGCCTTCGTTCTGCAGTGGACATAAAATTGGGCTGATGATGATGCGATGATAATGTTTCAACAGTGAAGGACAAGGGTATCGTAAAAGCTTCATTTTGCCTTGCCGTTTACGTTCCGTACAGTCACCAGTAAAGGACATGTTTCTGTAAGAGCTACATTTTGTTCTCGTCACTGCAGGTCTTTACGAATCACCCCGTGTTCAGCAGGTAACTATTGTGCCTCTACAGTGCGACGTTCAATGTTTCACAGGCTGTAAGCCCCTGAGTTCATTTCAGTTTTATTGTCCTGAAAAAAATACACATTTCTGGTAGGGATACCTGGGCAAAAAGTTGTTTTTTGACAGCTTGATTGGGCCCGGGCAACCGGGAAACTTTTAGCAGTGGTGACATTCAGGAGATGAAGCAGATTAATGATTAAAGCATAGGCGTTGGAGCTGCACCACTATATCTCGTCTGAGTCGTCACAAATACGCCGTGATAAAAGTAATTGGAAACGCTACCTGAATGGCGTTTGTCAAGGCTATGGCTGAGATCTGCCGACTCTATCGGCACTGCGAGAGAGAGAGAACATCTTTATTATGTAAATGCAGCTTTGGAGAGGCGTCCTTATTCCAGAATGCCTTGAGCTCGGGCCGCGTCATGGGCCTGGCAATCAGCCGTTGCTGATCCTCGAGGTCGGAGCTGGCCAACGCCCTGCCAGAAAGCAGCTCCGCCCAGACGATATACTTATTGTATATAGTATAGCCGCAACCTAGGAAATAATGCCTATGTATTCATTGCAGGTTCTTCTGGGGGACCCCCAGCGCGCAAAAAAGACCGTGCCTGATGGGTTGTGTGTGCGCCGTTCAACGATCAAAGGCGCCCAGCACGGCGTGTTTACCTTGAAGCGGCTTCCCAAGAGGCTGTGCTTTGGGCCGTACGAGGGCATCAAGGTGGACAGCAGCGCCGCAGACGGATACACCTGGCAGGTGCGTGTCAGCGTGCCGAAACAATCACAGGCACCCGATAGATACTAGTGCGACGAGTGTAATGATAAACTCTACGTATGACTCAACACGACAGAAGGAAGGGACTAGACATACAGTGTCGTGTCTCGTCCCTTTGTGCTGTGTCTTATGCAGCGCCGTCAGCTGACAGTTGATCAGAGCTAGATTTAGACCATTCGTGCGTTGTGGCCCGTTTCAGATCCGCCAGAACGGCCGAGTGTTCCTGATGGACGGCCGCCCGTTGGACCGCACCAACTGGATGCGCTTCGTCAAATGTGCTCCCGAGCAGAGTCAACAGAACCTGGTGGCGTTCGTGCGCCAGGGAGCCGTGTACTTCCGCACGTGCAAAGTGGTGAACGCCGCAGAGGAGCTGTTCGTGTGGTACGGCGACGATTTCACCAAGCAGCTGGGTCTCACCGGCAGCGCAGGGGCACAGAACCATGGTGTGTAGTCGTTCGTTTGAATACAAACTGTTTGATGTTACTTGAACCGAGACTTTACAGAAACTTTCTGGGCAAATGATACGAACGAAATGGTTGCTCTTGGTTGTTCTGAGATGATTATCTTTTTCAAGGAGGGCTACGTACCTATAGGTTTTTCAGAAGTGTATTTTTAGCTTAATAGGTAAATTGGAAAATGCATGCTTTAAATGTACATTTTTGGTAACAAGGCCGAATTGGTGAAGTTTCAGAGAAGCAAACATAGCATCCAACGAAGTGGTTTCTAAAACCTCGGCCGGAATAATGCAATCACTGTATTGCTATTCCTTTACGCGATTCGTAAGTGTATCGAGCAGCACTATGCTCATGGTTATTACATTGACTGGCCAGCCGTGAACAGTAGATAAGACACAAGTAAGTTCAAGCCAGGGAAAAGAATTCTTAGTAAAACACAACCCCGAGTAATAAGATTCAGTGCGTGTTTGTAAGCAGGCTGTATCGCTTCTCCACTCAGACCTATGACTCAACATGAATGCCTAAAGGTTTGGTAATCACATTAAAAAATCAGGTGCAGTAATGCTAGACGACTACAAACAGAATGTTATCAGTCTCATTTGCCAAAAATAGTATACGTAACACTTATAAAAGGCATGGTTTAACTTACGTAAATACCTGGTGTTTCAGCTAATTCGCGCCAAGACTTACAAAATCTACGTGCGCGTTGCACGGACCTCTTGAACAACTCAGAATAGTTTCACGATAACCTTAGGTGAATAATTATCATTCATTATTTAATTAACTTCTCAACTGTTGTTTTAAACGCAAGATCTTCAATGTAGAATTTGAACAGCCTATTAAGACATATTGGAATAATTTGTTTCCATAGTGACAGCTGCGGTGTCTTTTATTTTACGGGCTGCAAAGAAACTGCGCTACATTTAAAAACATGCCACGTGAACAGTCCCTGGCGCATAGCGACATTAGTGCCCTGAAACATGCTACCAACGATTGATTGTGATGCTGCACGCAGACACAATGGTAATGATGGACAGCACATGGCTTTGTGTAAACTTCGTCCTTATGCCTTCAAAGGACTTTGTAATTTTGCCAACTGATCACTGCAACAACACGTTGCGGCACAAATGCCACATTTCCCAATGGTTACGCTTATGCTCAAAGAGACTAGTTGCCTTGCTGTGCTTATATGTACCTATGAGTGCTTGCAAATATGGAAATATAAAACGTACTTGGCAAGAACGTTTGGATCAAAACGAATATTAGACAAATGCATGCGATAGCCATAATTTTCATAGCAGCAAGAAGATCATTGAGACAAAGTTCTCCCAAGCAGATTTCGTCGGAAACTATATAAAAAAAGGTCTACACAAGACAAGCTTGTTTGGCTTTAGTGCTTTTGGTATTTACACTATTTCTCGAAATTCTCCCCAGATTTTGAATTCACGCCTTACCAGTTCTGTAGTTAAGTAAAAGTTAGCAAATTAAAGTATATAACTGAATGTTTTTGAAAGAACAATACTCTCGTCCATAGGACGCCCTTTAACTAAATGTGAGCGCCGTTCGCGCAGAATTACTCCGTTATCTTGAAATTCTTGGCAACATATAGTATGGACAGCTGGTATCAGGTCTGCTAACTGGAGTTTGGGTTGTTGATTCTGGATTGTCAACAAAGTGCCGCATAGTACAATTATTAAACCGGATAGCTTTGTTTGACTCTTTCGACACTTTTCGAGGTTGGCCTTTCACCGCCAATACAAAGACGCCGACGCAAAGGGCGTTTGTTGTCGCGCAACCTAGTAGCAAGACGTGCTCGTCGCCGAATGCCATTATATGTCTATTCGAGACGCACGTGCTGTCGCGCGAAAACTTTGTGACATCTGAAACGTGGTTTAGCTGCTGTGGTGGAGAGCCTCGGAAGGACAGCCCACCTTTTCTCATGCCGCCATCTTCCTGTGGAGGGTTCGAGAGAGGGCCCCGGTGGGAGGGGAGGGTGGTAGTCGCCTTTCACGCCAGTATGTTTGGCTCACCTCACGAGTTTTCCTTTAGTCGCGACACTCGGAACTTGGCGTTTTGCTGCACTGAGACACTGCACCGATAAGACGCGTTTTGTTTGCGCGTTCAGTGTAAACGTGTCAGTGCAGTTCACGCCTTAATGGCTCCGAGCAAATAGACACGCCACGGTATCTCACTCGTGCAGCAGAAAGCAGCTGGTCGCGGGATCGAATCCCGGCCACGGCGGCCGCATTTCGATGGGGGCGAAATGCGAAAACACCCGTGTACTTAGATTTAGCTGCACGTTAAAGAACCCCAGGTGGTCCAAATTTCTGGAGTTCCCCACTACGGCGTGCCTCATAAGCAGCTCGTTGTTTTGGCACGTAAAATCCCATAATTTAATTTAATTTTCAGGTCGCTAGCGTCACAGCATCAACCGAAGTCACTCCGATCCAGTGGCACAAGTTGCCTACCAGCTTGGGCCACTATATGTGTCCTTGGTCGCATTCTCGCCGTTTCGCAGTGGCCGGTGGCAGCACCGTGAGCTGAGCCGTTGCCTAGCAACCGCCGCAGCTGGCTGGCAGCATTTCTTTACCGGCGTCTGACACGCGTCTTTCGCCCGGCGAACTGCTTCACTGGAGAGGATCCGGAAAGCTAAGCGCGCGAAGCTAGCGTCGGAGACTGAGGAAGAGCTAGCCGTTCGGCTCGCAAAACGCTTGGACTTCTCGGCTCATAATTTATACCTGGCTTGTATCGATGAGTGTATACCTAAGTACAGCTAAATCAAAGGCTATCCAAGTGAAACCAAGACTTAATCAAGCTTTCGCTTTGCATATAATCCGTAGCAATTTTTTCATCGGACTCTCGTCATGCCGTCGCGGTCGTGTGACCGTTGACATTCCAGCTCCACGATTCCGTTTGTCATCGTACAGTCATCGTTACTCCATCGTCGTCATACACTCTTCGTCGAACCCTAAATTACATCGACGTCAAGCTGTCGTCGTTATACCATGCATGGGCACCATTTCAGGATCGCCACCTGTTAGTCATCGTGCCGCCCTTGTCGTTCCATCGACGTCACTGCTTCGTCGTCATTCATACCACCGCGCTCATGTGCGACCTTGTCAAGCGAGTGCCACAGCAGAGTGGGCTGATACAGGAGAATGTCGAATGTAGCCGAACCAACGGAACTGTCAGAAGGACAACAACAGAGGCTAAGTAGACATCAGAAATACGGTGCGTTAGTATACATTGCTCGAATGATAATTGAATTACTATATATAGACAGTGATCATGACATTAGTTCTGCCGTTATTTTTTATCTGCTACATTTGTATTTATTAGTAAACAGTATGCTGTCCTGAAACCGACATTGTAGTTGTGTTGCCTGTGTGGCGGCTCCGAGGGCCCAGCCACGTGACTGCCATAGCCTTGCCTTTAGCCACGGAGTCACCTCATTTTGTACTGTAGGGTTTATTTTAAGCATGAAATGCTTTTAACCCCCGTTCTCGCCAACTTTCAAGTGACCTTGAGCCAAAAGGCAGAGCAGTTATCCGGGCACTCAAACGAGAATATCCGGGCTGTCAGACGAAATCATCCGGGCATGTGACCAGTCAAAAGGTATCTGGCTCTCTTCTTCTTTCTGGGGTTTTACGTGCCAAAACCAGTTCTGATTATGAGGCACGCCGTAGTGGAGGGTTCCGGATTAATTTTGACCACCTGGGGTAATTTAACGTGCACTACAACGCAAGCACACGGGCGTTTTTGCATTTCGCCTCCATCGAAATGGGGCCGCCACGGCCGGGATTGAATCCCGTGACCTCGTGCTCAGCAGCGCAACGCCTTAGCTGACTGAGCCACCGTGGCTGGTGTCTCTGGCCCTCAACTCTTTGTACAAGACCACATTACATACGCTAGTTACTGCCCAAACAACTTCTAAAGAAAGCCGGCAGATCCCACGCCCTGTGGGAATCGATATTATGCGAAGCAGTGTGCGGGGAGCCTACCAAGTTAACGAAACGACCATGAGAGCACTAAGACATAGGCGGCTCTTTCATGACCTAAATGACACGTATGTCATGACATTCATGTCATGAGTCCTCAGGAGTTTTATTACATACGCCTAAGAGGCCTTAGGGCGAAAGCCTTAGTCATACTCGTGACTATGACCTCTACCGTCATCGTTTAGTGTTCCCTTCACTTAGTGCCCACGCCCGAACCCATTCCAGCGGTTTTGGAGTGTTAATCTTTTTTTGCTGAGTCATAGTCATACTTGCTGAGTCATGCTCATGACTATGACTTATACCTGCATCCTGTAGTATTTCCTTCCCTTAGTACCCACGTCCGAACCCATTTCAGTGGTTTTTAGTGTTAATCTTTTTCGCTGGGTCATTGTCATGACCTATATGACACGCATGCCATGACATTTATGTCATGGCCTATCACTTATGTTCATCATACACTCCTGTCATACTATACCAATTTTGGTACCTGCTAAGTTAACGAAACGACCATGAGAGCACGAAGATATAAGTGGCTGTTTCATGACCTACATGTCACGCATGTCATGACATTCATATCATGACATATCATTCATGTTCTTGATATACTCTTGTCATAGTATGCCAATTTTGGTACATACCAAGTTAACGAAACGACCACGAGAGCAGAAAGTGATAGGCGGCTAGACAGATAGATAGATAGATATGGTCAAAGTAGCAAATGTTCGCCAAGAAATGCTTCGCATTTAAAATTTTGCTTCTAATTTCTTCCTAATGTTTGTTCACAATGCCACTCAAGCTGTATTCTTTAGTATACGCTCAAGTTTTATTTGTATTTTCTAATGGCGACGTTCAAAAGGCTGATACAGCGAATCATATACAATTGACTTTCATTTTTTGGCGCTGAGACAGGGTTGCCTGTGCTCTTTTGAACGCCAGTGGTCCGGGAGTCGTGAGTGGTACGCGATAAGAACAAAAAGTAGCGACAGAGGCTGAGTGCGCTGCACTGTTATAAGAAGACAAGCGGTTGAAGGCGGCGGCACCACAGGCAGCAAAAGACGCCATATGATAGTCATTTCATGCTTATATCTGCTCTCGATTAGGGGAGAGCCAGCATTTTTTTTACAGCGAAGCGGTATACCTCTACCAGCTAGCCAAGGAAATTTTGGTGTCGGCGTAAGCAAAACACGCCAGGCTAAACATTTAATACAAACAGCATATCTCCTTTTAAATCAGGCATACAGAATACAGCTCAGCACTCGTTTTGAAAAGAAAAACCACAAAACAAGCATCAAAACCACATGATGGATGATAAGGCGCGTGTGAACAATGGGAACAGCCTCCGACGCGTTGCGGTAAAGATTAGGTTTGCAGCTGCTTCGAAAGGGGTTGACGTCATTCAAAACCCTCGTGAAACCAGTGTGTCTGGTTTTTACTCTTTGTAGAGCCACGTGTGTCACAATGGGCAATCTTTGTGGGTGATGTTTACAGTGTTCCTTCACCCGCGTGTGTCTCCTGGTAAAGATTATGGTTGCGTGAGCTACTCCGAGTGGAAAAGTACCCAACAGCATAGAAATCATGTAGTGACGTCACCACGGTATAGCAACTCATTCAGTTCCTTTCATGTCACCATGGGTAGACCCCGGAAAGTAAACACGCCAGAAGAACAGCGTGAACATAATGTCGTTGTATGAACATAAGTACATTTCACTTGTCTCTGCTTTCACTCTTTGTAGAGCCACGTGTGTGAATTCAAGTGACGTCGCAACGTTGTGGGTATCGCTTACAGCTTCGTTGTCCAACCACCTTCACAGCGTGGATTGGAGCCAAAGTTTTTTTTTTCTTTCCGAAGAGAACTTTCCTAAAACGGAAATGAATAAAAAATATATACATAACTTTAAAAATGTACCACGGTTATGGTGATTCACCATGTTTGTTTCTTCGTTTGTCTGTATTAAGCGGCCGAGGTGGACGTCGCTGCAGCACCTGAGGTCTTCTCCTGCGAGGAATGCGGCGATGAGTTCACCGTGAAGCAGCTGCTGGACAACCACCGGCGACGCAAGCACATGCAAAAGCCTCAAGAAAAGCACCAATGCGCCCACCGCCCTTACTCCAGCAACAGAAGGTGAGCGAAGATGTGGAAGGCACTTGATATATGTTGCTGTGTTTCTTGTGGGGTGTTATTCGCTGGCTGATGAGAAATAAGTATTCCTTTGTTTTCAATATCGTGTGTTTCGAATGCCCAAATGTCATGCGTGCTTGTGTTGTAGGCATACTTCATCATGTATTCTGGCATATCAAAGCATAGAAAGACGCCTACAGGTGGATTTAGTACTGAAGTAAGGGCAACGTGCAACAGTCGTTGCAGCCTACAAGGGAGTGAGGTTGGAAACTATGCGCACAGATATTGAACAATGGAGACAGTACGGCTTGAACATGAACACTGGTGATTCATAAAACTGCATGCTATATTCGAGCGTGCACAAGCTTTCGGAGCGTTCCATAAATCAACAATTTCAATCTGTGCTGTGAAATGTAGCACTGCAGGGTCATTTATTTCGTATAAAAACCGGTTACTTTGCATATTAGTTTAGCCGCCGTGACACTTTAACTCCTAATAAAATTCAAAAATGTGTGTTTTGTTCGCTCTAAAGAAAAGTAATAAAATTGTAAGCATGGTAGTTTGCAAGTTCGCACGGCATGCCTTAAAATTTTGTAGCTTTCATGCACAGAACAGGCATGAAATTTCTGTTACCCATTATCTGACACAACATTATCGGTTCATTTAGATGCAGCAAGTTTTGTGGCAGTCGACTTGGCCATGGTAAACAGGAGATATTGCTGAGTTCATACTTAACTAGACGAATCCAAGCGTAGTCATACACTCTACGCACGCTAACTGTTAAAAAACTTTTACTGCTGTTTTTTTAAATTTAGTTATATAGCTAAGCGGCTGTCAAATCCAAAAAAGAAAGAAACGGCAAGATCCTCGCAAGCTTGGAGATTCTGGTTATTTTTCGTAAGCTCTGCATGTAGCATCAGTGCTGTTAAAACTTACAGAAGTGAGCACATTGCTTGAGCAATGTAGGCGTCATGTACCGCAACTATATTGTTGACTCTGTAGAGTGAGAGAAGTTTATTTGAAGAAAGGCAGAGAGGTCGGTTTGAGCGTTAGTTTGCTCTGGCCTGCTACTCTACACTGGGGAAGGGGGGGGGTGGCGATAAAAAGAGCGATGAATGATGGTGATAAGATTAGGAGGTGCGTATATACATGTCCATCACGTTGAGGTCATACTAGAGTCGTGCATTGAGTCCAGTGGCTTGAAGGAAGGCTATAGTCGCTTCGATGACCACAGCTGCGCTGTTGGCGTCAGGCCAAGGACCTAATACAATCTCGTCAGATATTGGTCTTTTAGTCGCTCGTTGAATACTAGAAATGAGGCTCTGCCGTTCTCGCGCGTACGCTGGGCATGAGCAAAATATGTGCTCAAGTGTTTCTGGCACTAGGCAGTGATCGCAGTTGGAACCAGTGTCACTGCAGGCGATGATATGCGTATAATGCCTCGTGAGTGTAACACCAAGACGAATCCGGTGTAACTATACTTATTATGCTCCTCTTCAGTTTATGGGGCGTGCGGAACTTCATTTCTGGGTCCCATTTCTGCAGTCTCTGTGTCGTCGATCGGGGTTGGTCCAGTGCTCAAGTGTAGAGTTCCGCATAACGCACCGAAGCAAGGCATTCGTGTCTGTTCGTGAGAACGCGATGCTTACTTCTGGCGCATTATTTACAGCCATTTTAGCTTCAGCGTCTGCTTGTTCATTTCCTATCACGCCACAGTGTGCAGGTGTCAACTGAAAGATGACGTGGTGGCCGCTTTTGGTTGCAATGTCGAGAAGCTCAACGAGTTCTACAGCTAAAATATAATAAGGGTCTTGTCTCATAAAGCACTCAATGGATTGAAGAGCTGGTTTGGCGTCGCAAAATAAAGTCCATATGCGAGTAGGCTGTCTTGCAAGGAATCGTATTGCCTCGCGGATAACAACAAGTTCTGTGGCCGTTGAAGTGGATTTGTGGTCTAATTTAAACCAGCGATGGACATTTGCGGGATGACAAAGGCGGCGGCGGAGGCACATGGGGTAACAGAGCCGTCGGTATACACGTGTGAAGTACCACTGGATGCTGTAAAAATGTGCGATAGGGTAAGTTGCTTAAGACCAATGGATGAAATACAGGACATCCTCGTAATCCCAGGGATTTCAAGTTTAACAAGCGGTGTTGGCAGGACCCACGGAGGTTCTCTAGTAATGCATGGGGAAGAGAATCTAAACGGCAGAATGTTCTCATGACGCAATATAGTTCTTGAAAAACTGCAGTTTGGGTGTGTGGTAGGGAGTGCTGATAAGGGATGTTGCCTATGTCGGGTCAACAAGCGTAGGTGCACTCGACGAGGTTCGCAGAGCAAACATACGTTGATGGGACAAGCATGAGCTTCCGCGATGGTTCCATTGGTTGAGGTGCAGCGTGGTAGGCCCAAGCACGTGCGCAATCCTTGAGCTTGTACGCTCGCTAACGTCCGCACACAGCTGGGTCTCATGTTGGAGAGCACCGGCATGCTGTATCTTATATAGCCTACGAACAGGGCTTGGTACAATTGAAGAATAGATGATTCCGACGGGCCCCATCTTGCTCCTGCCACCACCCAAAGCACAAGGACAAAACTCTTCAGTTTTGACTTCAGTGCAGTGACGTGCCTTGACCAGGATAGTTCACGGTCGATGGTTACACCAAGGAACTTGTGGTGTGTTACGTAAGGTATCGAACGACTATCGGGTATTTATTCATTTGTTTGCGCGTTAAGGCAAGCACTGTACATTTTTCAATTGAAAGTGTGAAGCCTTGACGTCGTAAGTACGTGGCTGTAATTGTCACTACACGTTGCAGACGCGCACGCAGTTGTGTCCGTGTAGCTCCAGATGCCTATATGCATATGTCGTCGGCATATGTGCTTATCTTTACTGTGTTGGGAAGCTCAGACGCAAGTCCAATCATGTCAGATTGAAGAGAGTCGGACTGTGGTGAATATTATAGTGACCGGTGTCTCCATGGCTTGTCGACGTACATACGGTATGGCCATTGAGATAACTAACGATCCAATTATATAGTCGGCCGCCAATGCCTAAATCGTCTAGCGCATCAAGGATCGCGTAAAGCAGAACATTGTCATAGGCGCCCTTAATGTCAAGGAATACTGCCCCGACTAATCTGCGTCGACTTCTTTCTTGTTCAACATCGGAGATCAAGTTGACGACACCGTCAATGGCAGATCGGCCTCTTCTAAACCCATGGATAAATTGGGGAAAGCAGTTATTGCTTTCTAAGAACCACTCTAATATTGACAGTACTATCCTTTCCATTACTTTGCCAACGCAGCTGGCTAAGGCGATCGGCCTGTATAGATGAAAGTTCATTAGGGCACTTCCCTGGTTTGAGCAGTGAAATAATGCGGCTGCATTTCCAATTGGCAGGAACATTTCCTGATTCCCACGAGATATTATAACAGGACAACAGGATTTGTCGTGCTTCTGTGTCATGATGACGGAGTGCAGCGTACGTGATTCTGTCTGGACCTGGACCCGATGAGCGTCGGGAGACAGAAATTGCAGCGTCAAGTTCTTGCTTCGTAAAAGGCACCTCAAGACGCTCATCAGGTGACGGGGGCGCAATGGTGGTAAGAGCTTCAATTTCGGTATTAGAGGTAGCCACCACAAGTTTACAGTAGTCATTGGCCACCTCCAATTCGCTCTGGCCTTGATGTAGAGCCACGACACGAAATGGGTGGCTTTGTTGTGGACTTGTCTGCAGACTTCGTACTACGCACCAGATGAGATGAGCATTCCGGGCAAGTTGGTAGTCCATTACTAAACTATTATTGCGCAACAAAAGGACATGGATGGCAGATTTGCGCTTGGTGTGTGTGTTCTTCTCTGCCGTCCATGTCCTTTTGTTGCGCAATAATAGTTTAGTACCCGCCAGATCTTAGATAAAGGCTGTCTTGGGTGCAGAGAGCCGCAGAACTTCCGCCGCCGCTGCCTGTCAAGCTTGTCGAGATGCCCAAGAACGTGTCGTTGCGCTCGGCGACTAGCTGAAAGGTCTGACGGAGACTTCGTTCTTCTGTATCGTCGTTCTGCGCGGCGGCGGATTGCACGAAGGGCCTCGTATTCTGAATCGATCGCTTATCTGCGCATCGGTAGGTTAACGTGTCTCGTTGTGTCACGCAGAGAAGTAGCAATGATGTCCTCAACCTCGGATGGTGTAGGCTGTCGCTGCGTTGCATGCTCCTTTTTAACGCGGCTCTCGGATTGACAATCAGCCCTATCCATGCCTCCCTGGGAATTCACCAGCATCAAAACTAATAAGCCAACGAAGTTACGATGCTGCGATACAACAGGTATTATTGACGACCACAATACCATCGATGCGTCATGCGCTAACACCTGCAAAGTCTATACGGATGCTGCTATTCTCCCAGACGGCGGGAGGACATCATTCCTTAGTACTACGCATACTTTGATCAGCGGCCACCAGCGCTATTTATCTACGGAAGCCCGCGCTCTAGTAATCGAACTTCAAGCCATCCACGACGCTGTGCAAGATGCGACATCTAAGCTGCCTACCATCAAACAACTAGATATCTTCACTGATTCTTTAGCGGCTATTCAGGAACTGAAGAAGGTTGACAAGGCGATGGAAATCTGCGAGACAATACACACTATGAATAGAAAAACAGCTACTTGCGTCAAGGTACACTGGATTCAAGGCCATGCAGCGAACCCTCACAACATTGCTGCTGATCAGCAGGCACATTGCCCTCCTAATCCAGACCTTCCGTCTATTCCCCTCCCACCTCAACCCCTTAACTCACTCCGAGCCCGTAAAAATTTTCTCCGGCAGGACACACGCGCTCTTATCCCCCCGTGTGTCTGCTCCCTCCCCCTTCACCTTAATAGGGCGGCGGAAGTTGTGCTTAAGAGGCTTCGGGCCAGGGTGGCCCTTACACCGCTGTGATCTCAAGGTGGAACTGGTCGCATTTACCACTGGGTGCTACGTGTCCATACTGCTCCGTCCCTGTGATGGAAGCAGATGCATACCATCTAATATGGACATGTACTGGTTTACAATCGAAACGCTCGCGTCTCCTACTACAATCCGGCCTCCGCTACAGTGTGACAACTAGCTATGACCGCTGGATACATGATAACAGATTCCACAAGACACTGCTTCAATTCATACACAACACAGGCCTCACAGCACACATATAATACACATATACATATCAAGAATTATGCCTTAATTGCAAGTCTTTATCGCAATTTTAAAAAAGGCGTGCACTGACATCTGGTTTTGATAGACGCCTTAAATAAAGTCCAGTCTATTTGGTGTGTGCATCGGGAGGCTGAGCGGCGCAACCAGCTAAATTGAACGTATGTTGGGAGGTGGTCACTTCCATGAGTTTCTACATCCGTGGACCAACATGCAGTTGACAGAAGGCTTCTGGGCACAAAAGAAAGGTCAAGGCAGCTGCTGTAAGAAGTTCCACGAATGAATGTAGGTGACCCGTCGTTGAGCACTCTTAGTCCCTGATTACACATGAAGTTGGCCAAATCTGCCACGACAGTTCACTGCAGCGCTACTCCATAGGGGATGATGTGCGTTAAAGTCACCAATCACAACGTGCGGACTTCGTGTGGTTTGCAGCACAGACATCAGGTATGAGCAGTCAATCTTTGCTCTTGGATGGATGTATCCACCAATTACAGAGAACGTTCGCCTTTTGTGTGTTATTGTCAGGCATACGTAACCGTTGGCAGTATGCGGCGTGATGTCAAGTCTAAAGTACGTCAGATCGCGGTGTATACAAAGTAGTACTTTGCTTGCACGTTGGTCGCTGCGGGGCCATTCCTGGATATACCCAGAGATACGGAACGTGGAATCCATGTTTGGCTCGCATATAACAATAACTGGAAATTGGTACTTAAACACCCGCTGTCTGAAATCCGGCAGACGACCACGTAGACCTCTGGCGTTCCATTGCATAACAAGCGACTGACGTATGCGTTCCTCAAATATCAATGCCATATTCGCTTATTGAATAATCACTAGAAGTGGCTCCAAAACCTCAAGTAGCTGTACAGCAGCCTTAATTAGCAGCCGGGCTGTTTAGGTTGCCAAGGATCTTGCGCATCGAACCCATCAAATTTTTTTAACACAGCCTTGACGTCAAGATCATCCGTCTTTCGGTTCTCTTCATTGCAAGCAACAGCACTGTGCGACGGGGCGTACACGGAGGTCTCGATGGTAACGATGGCCATTCCGCCTCCGATGTATTCGGGGCTAATGACTGGTGACCTTGCACTTTCGTGTTCTGTAAGGGCATTGAAGTACGCGTGTCTTCATTTCTGGCCGGCAAGATCGGGCGAGAAGGTGATGAAGACTGCACTTTGGGTGTTGGTTTTTCTACTTGATGAGCACTGCTGCTTCGTCGGCGTCGGTGTCGTGAACGACACAGACGGCGCTGTACAGCCCTTGCAGCTTCTCTGTGTGTGGAACGCTCTCTAACCATCTTCTTCACAATACTTATTTCATTCCTCATCTTGGGACATTCCTTTGATGTAGCATCATGGGCGCCCGAACAGTTCGGACATTTTGCAGCAACGCTGCAGTTATAATATTCGTGAGATCCACCACATCGTTTGCATGTTACCACACCTTTGCAAACTGCACTGACATGCCCAAATTTTAAGCATTTATGACATTGTAGAGTCCTCGGTACGTAAGGACGTACCGAATGCCTCACGTATCCAACCTTGACGTGTGCAGGCAAGGTCTCCGACTGAAACACTACTTTCACACATCGGGACCGTCCAAAGCGATGAAAGCCAAGTACAGGAGCCGACGATGAGAGCAATTTTTCAAGGCTGGAGTCAGTAATCTCTTCGACCACATCGTAGATGACGCCTGTTGTAGTTTCCTTGTCATACGCGGAGAATGCGCGGACCGGAATGTTGCCCAACTTAACTACTTTAGTGTGTCCAGTATGGTCTTTGTATTGACTTCCACAGACAGGATGTTGTTTTGAGCATTTATACGTATCTCTTCAACTTGGCCAGGGGCGACAAGTTCAAAATACTCCGTCAAGCTTTGCCTATTCAGAGAGTTCACGATGTCTGTCGTCGTTGTTGGTACATAGGGGATTGTGTATGACCGCATGCCACTCGCCTTTTTCGGTGGCTGTCGACCGGTTGGTGATGTCCTTCTGATCTTCCTCTTCAAACGGCGGCTTGAGACAACGGTGAAGTCGCAATCCGAGGCCATATCTTCAGTGGAATAGCCATCGGAAGTATCAATGTCGACCAGGCTGGGGCCGAAGCGGTCACTCGCATCGGAGGCCGAATGATGTGGTCGTCCAGGGTCCAACTGCTGGGATTGGTTTTTATCCCCCATCCTAAGGAAAGACGTCCCCCAGTGTTCTTGTCTTTGATTGCAGAAATCACGAGAAAATCACAGGAATACACTGAGAGATCGGAGCTGAGGCAAATTCATGATGATGATGATGATGATGATGTCCTCAGCACATGGCTCGTACCCACTTCGGGGGATTGGCCAAGAATTGAGCGTCTGAACTTTTAGATATGCATTCTGAAACTACAGTTAATGTGCATTTTAGTAATCAGAACAACAGACAGATTAATTTTTCTGAACTGCATAACTTATAATACTAATGCCATAAATTAAAACTGAAATATCTCTCAGAGAATTGTAAAAGTGGGAATTTAAAATTTTATTCGTTTTGTTGATTGAATGAAACCACAATGGCATCAAATACGTCCCTGTGGCTAAAGCCCAATACCGAGGCACCGAAAGTGAGTACTGATTCTGATGTTAAATTTAACCCTAATTTAGCAAGCGGTATTTCAAGAAGTCTTTTTCTTTGTAATTTATACTGACGACAGATTAAAAAATAGTGTTCTACGGTTTCTATTTCTAGGCAGAATTGGCACAGCGGCGATATCGCCAGACCAGCCCTGTGTAAATATAAATTTAATGGTGGGACACGGCAACGTAATTTTGTAAGGATGACTTCCGATTGTCTTGATGGACACCAATGAATTTTCCACGGAAAGTTTAGGTGCTGAAATTCAGTCCATGATGTTATTGTTTCCATGATATCTCTACGAATTGCATATTTCCGATATCTCATCTCTGTTATTTGTGCCACCACTGGAAGGACCGATAGTATCGGTCCATTCAGGGATGCTCTCGCTAATGAATCGTCCATTTCATTTAAATGTAATCCGCAGTGTCCTGGTACCCATAATAATTTTATAAGATTCATCTGGGGGGGAACTAATGTTAGAAACGTCTTTAGAGCCGGTGAATTTGTTGAAGCTGTAAGCGCAGTACAGACAGAAAGGGAATCTGTTAGAATTAACGCGCTGGATTCATTTAAAGGGAGTTTCCGCAAAGCTAGAATCATTGCTAGGAGCTCAGCTTCAAATACAGGAGTGAAATCTGGTAGTCTGAAGGAGAATGACCAGCCAAGCGAAAGCGAGAAAATGCCTACGCCCGCCTTTTCGTCATTCACGTAAGCGTCAGTGGCTATTATGTTAATTGAGGCAGACTGCTACGATCACTTCTTCTTCCTCCCTCTGTATATTTTACTCTCTAAATTTTACTCCAAATAATGCGCACTTTCGGCATTACATTAATTTTAAACGCTTATTTATGTACATGTAAAAGTTTGCATATTCTCAAACTGTATGCGATGTATTCCGAGTGCACTTGAAATATAATTTCTGCGTATTACTATTTTCTACCTACGCGAATAGAGACAACGTCATGTATACGAAAGAAAACTTTTAGGCTCGATAGAAATTCGTCGTCTGCATAGCCCCTCCAAAATCCCATTTCATTATTTTTCTCGTTTTTCTTCTTTTTCCGAGCGCGGGAAGCCCGGAGTAATGGTTGGAATTTGTTTAATTCATATCATCTTAAACGGAATATCGAAGCTGGTGCAAATGTGGCAGTATACGTCTACTGCCAGCGTCAAAATGCCGCTCTGTTCGCTTTCTTTTTTCGTCCCCACCTTCGCAGGAACGATGTCACGAAGCCCGAGAGAATGCACACGGGCGAGCGGCCATTCGTGTGCCAAGTATGCGACAGGGGCTTCTACCGTCGCGGACATCTCAGCAGCCACATGGTGGTCCACACGGGGGAGTTGCCGTACGGGTGCCCAGACTGCGGCCAGCGCTTTACGCAGGCGTCCAGCATGACGACTCACCGGAGGCTGCAGCACTCGTCCCAAAGCACTCGCCGTCACGTGTGCCCCGAGTGCGTAAAAGGGTTCACGAAGAGGTCTGATCTCAACAGACACCTGCTGACCCACACGGGGGAGAAGTCGCACGTCTGCCCTGAGTGCGGAATGAGGTTCGCACAGCGCCACAATGCCAAACGACACACACAGGTCGTCCACGGCCGCCAGTACCCGCTGCAGTGCCCGCACTGCGACAAGGGGCTTCAGAACATGACAGGCCTGAGAAGACACGTGCGCGCTCGTCACAACGACGACGACAAAGAGAAGGACGATGAATAGTGCAGGGGTTTATCCAGAATGCCGACTTTGGGGGGGGGGGGTGTTACCAGAACGCGCGGGGGGGGGGGAGAGGGAATGTGTGGATACGCAGTATGGCTTATCTTTTATTGAGGGAAAGGCGAGGTGGGGGGGGGGGGTAAGAAGTTCAAGGGGCTAGCGCTCGTTTTACCGCGTTGTTTTATTTCATTAGGGCTTAACGGTGTGTTTTAAACAAATGGTGACGGAAAAGCTGCTAATTAGCAGAAGTACACTAATTAACACTTTATGCCAGCATAATTAACTACACCTTACAAGGGGTTTCGTTCTTGTTGGTGCATGTAGAGCTGATCTTGTTGCGCAAACAATGCTACAACGAAGGTGGAGACAGGCAGGCGCGAACGAGCGCTTTATAGAAGGCCGAAATGTGTGCCTAGTTTTTTTTATTATATATTCAGTACTATATTTAAACACCTATGGCGTTCTGTCACCATGTTTGAAAATTAGAACAACATACGGGACAGCATTTAGAGTTTTCTTGTTATTGCATGAAGTTTAGTCTCTTTTTTTCTATGCAGAAGAAAGTGAAGCAAGTTCTTAATCTACAATTCTTATTGAAAGAATAAAGTGCATGCGTTTTCAAAACTAAGTAGAATATCACTTTGCACGAGAAAAAAAATACCAAGCACAATAGGCACGGAGAAGCCACAAACCTTATACAATACATTTAAAATATAACAACTGAGAACAAAAAGAAATGTCGGCAGATCCCACCCCCTGTGGGAATCGATGTTATGCGAAGCAGTGTGCGGGGAGCCTTCCAAGTTAACGAAACGGCCACGAGAACACCAAGACGTAGGCGGCTGTTCCATGACCTACGTGACACGCATGTCATGACCTACTATTTATGTTCGTCATACACTCTTGTCACACTATGCCAATTTCAGTACGTACCAAGTTAACGAAGCGACCATGAGAGCACCAAGACGTAGGCGGATAGATCGATAGATACATAGATACTCTCAAAGTGGTATATGATCGCCAAGAAATGATTCGCATTTAAAAAGTATATATGCGCATGATGTCCGCTTTAATCCTGTACGTACAATATCTAAAGAAACTGTTAGGCCAACCGTGGCTGCCACATTCACAAAATAATGATAATAAGAAAAAAGATGGGACTACACAATTGCACCGTGTCACCCCGCACGCATCTACAATACACGACGTGGTTTCTTGGTTAACATCATATAGGTTTGGTTTGGTTTGGTGCATATACGAGTTATGTATAGCACAACTCACTATAGGGGATTGGCCATGAATCGGGCGACATTGGGTAGAAACAGGAAGAAGACTTAAATAGGATTTTGTTATTTAAGAATGACATATGAAATAAATTCTAATCGTTCATATCAATTTTCATGGCATATTATAAAATTTGAAGTTATGATTTTTGTTTTCTTGTAGGCTTGGTCCACAAACTGCAAATATTCATCCGTTTCTTCGTCTGTTGCGTTCCTAATATTGGGGATACATGAAGCTTCGATAGAAATTTTCATCAGCGCGTCGACATGGGCCAGCGTAATGTGACATCTATCTGATGCTAAGAGCCTGTTCATGGTAGAAAAGCTTCGTTCAACGGCAGGAATTCATATGGGAAGAAGCAATATCTTCATCGCAGCTGATGACAAAGCAGGGAACATTCTTTTTCTCGACCTCACACACAAGCATTAGCAGTGCTTGCTGTGAAGTCAGCTCTCCGGCATACCATCTGTAAATTCTACTCATTCAATAACGAGAGGGGAGATGCCAAGGGCCATCAACCCTTTGCGGAAGTCTAGGCGGGGTCCAGGCCTACCCCACCAAATCGCAGGGCACTCAAAAAATGTCGCAGTTTCGCCCGAAAGGCGAAGCATCAATTGCCATAGCAAATTAGTAGAGAGCTATTCGGAGTAGGGATAGTAGTTTTATCGGCTGCATAAACTTGGACACACTCGCTTACTAACTGAATTAACAAGCGTGGTCTCAGCGCGCACAAGCGAACATGAATAGATCACACTCAATGACCGCAGACAACCACTGTCAAAACGCTGGCAGCAAACGCAGCCGCCGCAGCGAGCGAAGGTTCGTGCAGTCTATCGCTTCACCGTAAACTGAGCGGCGAATGCACAGCGCATACAAAGGTCAGAGCCGTGTGGAGATCGCATTTAGGAGACGGTGCGGGCGACCAGCGCAGCCGGGCAAAGTACAAGCGCATTGTTGGCAGAGTAGAAGCTGCACCCCCCACACCCTCCCGCGCTTCCTTCCCGCTTTCTCCTTTCGCGTAGAAGATTGAGTGGCTAGTTTCCCTTGCGCCCGGTTGCAAGATACGCATTTGGTGCAGCAGCACAGCGTCGCCCCACCTCCTTCCCTCCCATACCCCCACGGCCTTTCGTGCCGTGCGTTTGGTCTCCGTGATAGCGCGCGTCCCCCGCGCGCTTTCCCAAGGGCGATAAAATCGGCGCTCCGCGACGATTTTATCGCCCTTGGACTTTATACGGAACCTCACGGCGACGCAAACGGCAGAAATCCGCTTGGAGTGTCCATATAATTGCTATCGCAATAATAAAGTTATTTGAATGAATGAATAACGAGAGCAATCTGCCACATTCTAAATTTTACGACTAAGCACAGTGATAGTGCTCGTACTGTACGTATTGTGCATCCGAGTACGTTGGACTTGAAAATGTAAAATCGGAAAGACCAAACATGAATCTCGCCTCTTAAGCACGCGCGAGAGTCTACCGCGACATCAAGCATTCTCCGCTCCCTGCAGGTAGCAGTTTAGCACTGTCGTCTTCACGCGGAACATCAAAATTGGGCCTCAAAATTAAGGCTACGTAGCGTCCAGCTCCGCCAAGAGTAAATATTTCTTAAAACGATTACCACAGTGGAAGGGTTCAGCGTAATTTTTATCCAGGATGAGTGCCTGTAAGAAAGAGGAGAGGGGGTGGGGTTGGCCCGGAATAATTTTGGGTGGGTGTCCAGATCCTCCTGGGAGGTGTTAGGGGGGGTGTGTATAAATCCTGGACTAGTGGAGGCAAAAGCGCCTTGGAAGGAAAAGTTGGACGACGCAAGACTTTGGGCGAAACAAGTAACGCGATCCGAAATTAAGATAATATAACTTAGTGGAATTTCTTTGCAGTCTTATGCAAATATAGCTTTTGCAGAAATCCGGAATGAGGAGGAATTTTCTCTAGCTCAGAGAAAAAATTTTCCCACCTCCACTCCTTCCGTTTTCGGAAAGTGCGAAGCTACATGGAAACAGACAAATTTCGCAATAAAATAAATAAATAAATCGAAGCCTTGCAGTGATTAAAGAAATCGTGACAGTGGACCACGGCAATATTTTTTTCTCTGACATCCCTCCCTTCCGAGAAAAACTATGAAATGGTTGCTTTTAGCTCCGAGCTGTACTCTTGTGCAGAGGACAACTTGTCTCTTCTGAATCTGCAGCTCTGCAAGTTATCTGGCCTGCTAAGCTCCACCGCCACCAAGAGCTCTCGTTCGCAGTGCCAGTCCTGGAAATGGAATGGGAATTCCAACTGGTGCCTCGCCGTGGGTTTTTTTTTTGATAGAGAAAATTAATATAAGGAATATATCTACGCGGTTGTTCACCCAATAAGGAGTGAATTAGATGTAGTATGGTGCAGAGGGTGGATGCCCTGACGCGCTAGGTGGCATAAAGGTATGTTACGCACGACTTCGCGAATAACTCAAAATATGACTGCACGAAGAAATCGCGAATTCCGTTTGAATAATGATAGCAAAATCTGTGCTTTTATATAGGCTAAAGGAACACAATGACATCATTTTAACCTGACCGTCGGCAATAGAGGCAGAGATACAGCGACACAGTTTAACAAATGAGCGAAATGTCCAACCTCGCAGAGAACAATCCTTTATGCTTACGATTCATCTCAGAATGAGCTGTAAAATCCGTGACTTCGACGGAACTGTCGTGACGCCGGGCTTGGAACAACTGGCTTCAAAACAAAAACACACACACAGGCGCGCACGCACGTACGCACCCACACGCGCGCACACGCGCACCCACACATTGCTCTTTTTTAAATCTTGGTGCGTGATATTTGGGACACGTGCCCCATAACTCCCATATCCAATAATCTGATATGAAACATATAGGATCCCATACAGAAACCCGTTTTTCCCATATGTCATATGATGTTATTGGATATAGGAGTTATGGGGAATATGGGGTATTTTCAGTATGGACCTTGTATATATTTCGTCTTACTATATTACATCTGTCAGTTATCACTATTGCAGTCTGTCAGTTATTTATTTGTTGAACAGGCCTATACGTATTTATCAATCACACATGGTGAACCATGGGATCCCGAAGAGTTATTTGAATTTGCATTTATTTCTTGAAACTATATGTAATCTCCCGATGATGCGGGGAGGCAATGAGGCAGAGTTCCCTGATCTCTCCCAGTAGCACTAGTACAGCGCATATAAAAAATACACATTTGCTACAATCAATTTTATTAAAAAACAAAGACTTGTACTTGACGTTTAAGTCTACAACGCAAATGCATCGCTACTTAGGGTAATATTGTCACGAGCAATGGCAAAGACAAAGACATTGTAGTGGGGCTGGGTCAGAGGCTCTCTTGTCGGACTGAAAACCTGCTGGAACCTGTGCGCTTTGTGCAGTCTTGACTAGGCAAGTGCTAGCCGTTCTCGGTTAATTAAATACTCCCCGTAACATCTTTTTGGTGGAGGTTGCGGGCTCTATTCCACCCGGCCCTGGATCTTCGGAGCGGACGCCACGTTTCTCCCGCCTCCATGGCCGAAGACAGTACGCAGTCATCGCAGCCCGCGCCCGCGGCGCCGGCAACCGTGGTCCTTTCGCAGCCCCTCGACCCCGGCACGTTTTGCGGCACGGACAACAAAGACGTCGACGATTGGCTCCTATTGTACGAGCGCGTCAGCAAGCACCACAGGTGGGATGAGACTCTAATGCTTGCCAACGTCATTTTCTACCTACGGGGCACGGCTCGGGTGTGGTTTAACACGCACGAAGAAGAACTTACAAGTTGGGACCTATGCAAGGAGAAGATGCGTGCACTGTTTGGCCGATCGGCCGCGCGCCAAATGACAGCCCGGCACGAGCTGGCAGCCAGAGCTCAGACGTCCACGGAGTCGTACGTCGCATACATTCAAGACATACTAGCCTTGTGCCGTACCATTGACAAAGACATGCCAGAGACGGACAAGGTTGGCCACGTGTTGAAAAGCATAGCTGACGAAGCCTTCAACATCCTCATGTGTAAGAACTGCACCACGGTTGACTCCATTATCACAGAATGCCGGCGGTTTGAACAAGCAAAAAGCAGGCGGATTACTCAGCGCTTTAACAGACTCCCGAATACAGCTGCGACATCCTCGTGCGATGATCCCGTGACGCCCCCTCCGTTCTCGCCGCCTAACAACTTGGCCAGGATTGTTCGCCAGGAGCTCGAAGCCATGGCTCCAGCCGCTTATCAGGCACCTGCTCCCGACCATTTGGCGACAATATCTCTCATTCAGGCCGTCGTACGTCAGGAGGTTGCCAATATGAGCGTCGTATTTCCACAAGCCCCCAGTTACGCCCCTCCGCCCATGTGCGCGTCCGGTCCTCCCACTGAACACCACACGGCCCCAATTGTTGCTGCTGCTGCTTCCGCTCCCCGGTTCACACCCCGCTACCGCAACCCTTCTGAGTGGAGGACGCCTGACGATCGACCAATCTGTTTTTCTTGCTCTCGCGTCGGCCACATTTCACGCCACTGCCGCAATCGTCGGAATTACCGACCAAGTTTCCCCGGTGACCGCCACCAAGATCGTGGCCCGTACTACAGCACATCTTTTCTTGACGACCAACTCCCGGCCCGTGATCCTCACCGTCTTTCTTCGCGCTCAGAATCGACCTACGCCGATATTGCCGCACAAGGACACTGGTCCAGCCGATCGCCGTCACCTCAGAGTCGCCAGTCGCGCTCCCCTCAACGCTGTCGCTCTCCTTCTCCGGCTTCCTCTGGACTCCACCCGGGAAACTAGCCAGTGCAGCTCCGGGAGGTGAGGCTGCATTGACGACAAGGACCGCAAAACCTCTATCGACCCCTACTTCAAGACGCAATTTGCTCTGTGTTCTCGTCGACGGCGTGCCCGTTACTGCTCTCATCGATACTGGCGCCCACATATCTGTTATGAGTTCTACGCTCCGACGCCGCCTACGCAAAGTGCTGACACCTGCCGTGTCTCCTATTGTGCGAGTAGCTGACGGCACCCGAACACCTGTTCTTGGTATGTGCACTGCCCGCGTTACTGTTGTCGGCCACCACACTTCAGTTCTCTTCGCCGTTCTCGACGCTTGCACACATGATGCCATTCTTGGCATTGACTTCTTGAGCGCCCACTCTGCCCTCATCGATTGTTCTTCTGGCATTTTGCGGCTCGAACTGCCATTGTGTCCTGATGACACCGCATCAAGTAACGCTCGCCTACGCTCTCTGGAGTATCTACGACTACCCGCGCAGGCTGCTACCTACGTCCTTATGTCACCGTTTCCCCCAGTCCCTGATGGTGAATATGTGGTCGCTCCCCTCACAGATCTGATCCTTTCGCACAACATCGCACTTCCCCATACCGTAGTGCTTATTGCCAACAACAAAACGTTGCTTCCAGTCCTCAACTTTTCTACTTCGACACATGTTCTTCCTCAAGGAATTTCACTAGCCGAACTGTCACCTTTGGAAGAATGTATTGTTTCTGCATTCGCTGCTGACGCTGAGACCGCGACGCAACCTGCCATACCGGCGCCAACCCAGGCACTTCTGGACAAAATGATATCCCCCGACCTCCTACCTTCCCAAAGTGCAGCACTCCGTGGTGTCCTATTTTCGTACCTTGACGTATTTGATGTTGCGAACAGTTCACTAGGACGTACACATGAAGTGGCCCACCGCATCGACACTGGAGACGCCAGCCCCCTTCACAAGCACCCTTGCCGAGTATCTCACTCTGAGCGCGAAGTCATCCAAAAGGAGGTAGAGAAAATGCTTGATAAAGATGTTATAGAGCCTTCCTCTAGCCCTTGGGCATCCCCTGTAGTGCTTGTGAAAAAGAAGAACAGCTGGCGGTTCTGCGTCGATTATCGCCATCTCAATTGGGTAACGAAGAAGTATGTGTATCCTCTCCCACGAATTGATGATGCGCTCGACTGCCTCCATGGTGCCAAATATTTCTCGTCGCTAGATCTCCGCTCGGGATACTGGCAAATTGCCGTCGATGACCGCGACCGCGAGAAGACCGCATTGTCGAGTTTTTATACACACGAACTACAATCAACATCAATGACTCGCAATATTCACAAGAAAAAAAAGGCAGCCGATATGTGTGACCTTGGAGAACTACAGCCCAATTTCCAGCGAAGCGCTTTCGAGCAGTTGCAATAAAAGTTTCAGTTTCCAGTAATTTTATCACACACTTTCAAAAGTAGTCCTGTTCGGCTTAAACCCTGCCCGCTTGTAATGCTTCGGGGCACTTCTTGTTGGGAAACTTGAAAAACCCTGTAATTCATCAACACAAATGTTACTTTGCCAGAAGATTTACCATGGTGTCCTCCCTCCCTACCCCCCTACCCCTGACATACCCACACCCCACCAAATTTTCGCTAAAGTGTTGATATCGCTTGAGTTCACAGTTCTCCAAGAGCAGCGAGATGAATTCTGCTTTGTTAGTAAAACACATTCATAAAACTCCAGATCGCTTGCATACGTAATTTACTGCAAATTCAATAATTAGTCCCCTGACGAAGAAGTTCATCTACATATTGCCCATACCGCGCCTTTAATTTTCACCACATACAAACACAGTGCCTTGTTTAGTTCACCGAGAACATCGCTGAAACCAAATAGGAACGTCTTATGACGCCTGAAATTAGGGATAAAAATATGGCGGCTCAGTAGTTATTTGCAACGCCTCTAACTGGACCAGAAACGTAAAACTTTTGTCGCGCATTGCACTTACCATCAATGCCCCTCCCCTTCCCACGAAATATAAACCTGTTGTAATCCACAGCTATGTCGTGATACTGGGAAGCATAGCTTATAGTGGCCATATCACACGCCCTGAGACTCGAATAAGACATTTTTTACAAAGGCTGTGTTTGATCCAACCGCATTCAACTTCGCTGAGAGTTTTCATGGCGTAGCACTAATGTTCGCTAAATTTGCTCTTGGTGGCGTTTATAGTTCTGCCAGTGCAGCGTGCTCTATTCTGCACTGCTCGTTCGATACGCTTATAATGCTCTGGAGCGCTTGCACACTTAATGTATTCATAAATCCCCAATTACTCACCTATATTGACCTTTACCTACGCATCACCCATTACCTAGTCTTTAGAGTAATGAAACACAAAGTGGCTGCCTCCTTTATTTAGTTTAGTGAAGACACCGCGTGAACCTAATATATCACGCATGAAAAAGTAAAAAGAACAAAAATATTAGTGTTCAATAATTCTTCTTAGCGCTTCTATAAACAAGCCAGAAACATTAAAACTTCGCGTCATATTGCATCTAAAATGCTGCCTATTCCTTCAAAGTATAAAATATCTGAAACACAGAGTTCTCTTGGAACCTCGGAAACCTAGCTACTAATAGCACCGTGATGCTTTCGAATACATGCTGACGTTTTATTTAAAGCTGTATTTGATCAATGTGTATCTACCATCGCATAGAAATTTGGCATGTATCGTTCCCTCTATATTCACAAAACTTGACCTCAGTTGCAGTTGTAATTATGCCAGAGTTACACGTAACACACACTAATATCGCTATGTACCACTTGCATACGTATTCCGCGGGAGAAGGCACAATTAACCTTCCCATTTGGAGCACTGCTTACACACTACCCACACCATGCCCCTGTGGTGTGTGGAGTGCGCGACAAGGTGCAGTGGATTGAGACAAGAAGCAGACGACAAGGAGAGGGCACGGCGAGGCGAATTCCATGCTGGCTTAAAAACGACAACGTCGAAGAGCGAACGGCACGTGAAAAACGCGGCGCAAGAAAAGAAACTAAGAGGAAAACAGCGAATCCAATCAGAAGAGAACACGGAGCTTCGAGCAGCCAATGAGCAAACGACGAATCGGCCAGAGCGGCAGAAAAGCGAGCCGCGCTGGCAGAAGATGGGGAGAGTTCCAGAAGCGGCACCAGGAGAAGGTCGGCCACCGGACCGGGGGATTGAAGAGGGGCCGTCGGGTTCCAGACCCGAGCCACTAGGACATCACCCGACCGGGGCCTCTTGCCAACCCGTTCTTGGGCGTCGCCACTTTGCCCGATCGTCAACTGCGGCCCGAGGCCGGCGAGCGTCTGCACCCTTGGGCAGAACGTGAGCTGTCAGGCTACGGACCCTAGTTCGACAACCAGTTTCCCGGCCAGAACGCCGTCTGCCCGTGCCACCAAGCCGCCTGCCTTCTCCCTTCAAGCCAGAGCTGCTACGCTCCGGTAGCTCGGTCAACGATCCAATACACCAACCTTTGGTGAGATCGACGCCACTTCTTGAACCGTCTCGTCTCCGCTTCTCCGCGTCGAGACTGTTGTGCAACCACGCTCGCGGTCTGGCCGAACTTGCCTGATATCGTTAGCATTCTAGCTCTGAATGTTTCCTATTGTGAGTTTTTCATTGAGTGTTTGGTTGATGGTTTTTACGTTTTTCGTTATATTAAAAGCTTTGTGTGTGCGTTCTTCAACCAATGGCTTTGTCCTCAATGGGGTTCTCGGAGGCTCTGCCTCGGAGAACCGTCAAAAACATTAAATAAAAGAACCTGTCATCACTGCCCCTAATTTGCCCCAGATATAAACGAGGTGCCATGTTGAGCTGACCAAGGACACCCGAGAAAGAAACTAGGAATCTCGTATGGTACGCTACAACACATGGGAAAACGACGGTTTAGTAAATGTAGGCAACACTCACATTTAAAGCAGGAACATGAAAGTTTCGCAGCGCATTGTGCCTAAAATTCTCAATTTTCACAGAATTTCATGTCCGTATCTCGTCAAGATGTTTTAAAGAGTCTGGGAAACATTTCGATAAGCGGCAGTATGACACCCTGGGACATTTGAATGAGTAACTTTATACAAAGGCTGTATTGAACCTAGACAGAATAAACATTTATCGCTCGTCAATAATAACAGTGCTGCGTAGTTGGAAGAAATATTACCGCCGTGCCTCGCATAGGTTGCCGAGGATACCGGGGGAAAACAACTAAATGCTGAGTATGACGCATAAAAATTAAAAGAAAGCGAGTATTAAGTAACTGTTTTCAGAGTACATAAGTAACCTACGCAGTTAAATTATCGGTACACGTCACCGAAAAGTGGCTCCAATGTCTTCAAAGTATGACATATATTCTACTTGGCTCCTGTTAAAAAACAAGTGCTAGTGTAACTCTTATTTAGAAATAGCATGAAAATCTAGTAGACAAAGTCTGAAGTGACGCATGCCTTCCCCCAAAAATTCAAGTCAATGTTGTATTGGAATTGAAATTTCTCTGCAGGTTCAACCAAGGTCATTTTCGCGAATATATCAAGTCGTGATTACACAACGGAATTTGAGTTACACCTGTGAGAGGTTTGATTAGATTTTTGACGGTGATCAGAGACTGAGACTGCAACGCTATGTAGACCATCTGTGGACAGAGATTCAATAGTTCCCGCATTTGATAATGCGGGAACTATTGCGGGAACCTTACACGACGATTTTATGCAGTAAGGTACACCAACTGTTGGGCGCGGCTGATTATAATACTTTATCCGGACATTTCCCTACACCCGCAGGTTAAACATAGCAAGCTGATCGCGCTTTCAACTACGGTTAGGCGGCCCAGAATATCGCCATGATGATAGTAGCTCAAGCTGAAATTTGTTATGGCGGGAACTGCCCAGCACCAGGCCTTCTCCGCAATGCGAGTGTGTATGGCGAATCCTGCGCATCGTCTGCCACAGCGCATCCCGAGGAGGCACAAAAGACAATTATCGCTGCCCAAGCAGGGCATACGAAGTAAAGGAAAGCACTACTTACGTGGCTACTCGATTAAGAAAGAAAATTTAGATTCAGCTATAATTTTGTTGGACTTTCTAGCCTGAAGCCGAAAGTGCATTGCTTTCAAAAGTGTGTGTGTGTGGGGGGGGGGGGACATACTCGAACAAAGAAGCTCGAGAACAAGTTAAGGACCACACAAAGAGCGATGGAAAGAAAAATGTTAGGCCTAACGTTGAGAGACAGGAAGAGAGCGGTGTGGATCAGAGAGCACACGGGAATAGCCGATATTCTAGTTGACAGTAAGAGTAACAAAATGGAGCTGGGCAGGTCATGTGATGGATAGGATGGATAACCGGTGGACCATTAGAGTTACAGAATTGATACCAAGAGAAGGGAAGCGCAGTCGAGGACGGTAGAAAACTAGGTGGGGTGATGAAGTTAGGAAATTTGAAGGTGCAAGTTGGAATCAACTAGCGCAAGACGGGTAATTGGAGTTCACAGGGAGAGGCCTTCGTCCTGCAGTGGACGTAAATATAGGCTGATGACGATGATGAAAGTTGTAAACATAGGCGCAGTAACCAAATGAACAAGCATGGTGTCACGCGCGCACAAGCAAACATGAACACATCTCACTCGATGACAAGGGAAACTCGCTGGCAAACAGCTGGAGTGAGGAAGTGCGTTAGCAGAAGCGAGCGAATTCACCTTCGTGCAGCGTCTTGTATCAACGCGAACTAAGCCGCGAAAGAACAGCGCGCGGGACGGACTCTGTCCCCGTCGCAGATGGCTTTCAAGATACAGCGGCCCGCGTGGGCGCACGCGGCCGCCCGAGCCACCTGGAGTAGAGACCCGGAGTAGAACCCCCCCCCCCCCCCTCCTCACCTCACCTCCTTAACCTCCCCACGGAGCCTTGCGCGCGTGGGGAGCTCCGCGGGGAACTGCGGATCGAGCCTTGCGTGCTCTTTTCTCCCGCTTTGCTCCCTTGCGTGCGCAAGATTGAACCGCGATCTCCGGCTCACTTTCACACGCTTTCACTCGCACATACAGCATACGGCGCGCGGCGACGATTTTATCGCGTTTAAATTTTATACTAAACTTCACAGCGACGGCGAAGCCAGCGGCAGAAATGCGCCTGGAGTGTCGATCTATATATATTGCTATCGCAATAAAATTCCAAAGTGTAGAATAGACAATGTTTACAATAAGTGTAGATACACAAATGAAAAAAAAAAACAAGCACAATATGAACATCTATTGAGATCAATACTACCTTACACTGACGATGCAGGTTAGAGCTCATGTTACAGAGCAAAAAAAAAAAAGTACACTTGGCATTCTTTCCTTTCAACCAGCCGGCCCATAAGACAAAATATTTTCGTCGAACTGGAGGTTGGTTGTGGAGGACGAGGGGGAAGAACACTAGGTATTTTTGGCGTCAACTGGAGCACGTTCTAGAAGAGGAAAGCGTCTGCTGTCAATGAAGAGATGTTCGATTGACTCGAGCTGCCTGCACAACGGGCAGTCCATACCGCATGGCAAGAAGAATCCCTTGTCCGCCATTGAAGTTTTCACAGGCAACGTCCCAGTATGTAGCTTAAAGAAAAACGTTTTGACTATATCGATTCAACGATAAACGCATTACCATCGACTGCACTCATCGTGGGATGGTTTCTGCGAAATAAAATATTTTTGAGAACAAATGCACACGCACACACGCACACACACACACGCACGCACGCACACAATGTGTCTGTCTCTCACCCGCGAGTGTGTTTTATTGCGATAGCAATTATGAACACTCCAAGCGGATTTCTGCCGTCGCCTTCACCGTGAGGTTCCGTATAGAGTTCAGCGGCGATGAAATCGTCGCCACGCTCCGTATGCTGCATGTGCGAGTGCAAGCGCGCGAGGGACGCGTGCTTTCACGGGGAGCGAACGCAAGGCGGAGAGCAAACACGACATTTTCCGTCGTGCGAAAGCCAGTGGGGGGAAGGGAAGGAGGGGAGGCGACGTTCAGCGGCGGCACAAAATGCGTATTTATATAAAAAATGTTGCGAGGCGAGAAGGTGATAAAGACCTCCGACGCTGCTCGATGAGTGTCCCGTTCTGATCTCGTCTAAAACCTCCGAGCCGCCGCCAGAGGCACCGGCAACAGTCACCAACGCCGCGCGCGTTCGGTGCGAACGCGGGCAAAACGCCGACGGCGTCGAGAACAGTTCTACGCGTTGCTGATGCTGCTGCATGTCCATGTTTATATACATGATAAAACTACTATCCTTACTCCGTATAGCTCTCTACTATTTTGCTATCGCAACTGATGCTTCCCCTTTCGCGTGCGTGAAACTGCGACATTTTTTTAACAGCGGAGCTGTTCAGGCAGGCCGTAAGTTGTGCCGCGAGCCGCAAAACCTCGCCGAGCTATGACGTCACTGCGTTGCCTAGCAACCTCCTCGCGGAGCGGCGTGTGCTTCGCCTCCTCTCCATGCCGTGGACATGTTGCCTTGACATGGGACGTTAAGGAGAGGGAAGGAGAGCATACGCGTGGCGCGCGCAATACTCGGGAGAGGGAAAGAAAAAATGAGAGCGAGAGAGAGAGCGAAACAAATTGTAGCAGCACCAATGAGGCAACGCGCAGAGCTGCTGCCGACGCCGCCCGTGTTTCCTCAATTCCCCGCGTTCGCGCCGAACGCGCGTGGTGTACGTGACTGCAGCAGGCGCCTCTGGCGGTGGCTCGGCAGGTTTCGACCAGCCACGCCCCAGCAAGTGTGGAGGCGCTGCTTGGCCGTGACGTCACCGGGGAGATAAAGCTTGGAGCCGCCACGATGGCGGCACAACTTTCGTTGAGTCTGTGGCGAGTACATGTAGCCTTGACATGGACGACCAAAAAAGATCCGGGCACCCGAAGAAGAAGCCGCTCATATCGAAGCGCGTCGCACGGCCAAGCGAGAATCTGCACGTCGGCAGCGAGCCGATTCGTAATACCGTGCCTACCAGCACTTAGCATTTCCTAGCAAAACTAAGCCAAACCTAGCAAAACCTGGAAGAAGCTAGGTCGATCACCAGCTCCGTTGTTTACTCCAGCTTTGCAGCACTATTGCAAGCTGCACACGTATTTGTTTTTGCACGCAGCCCAGTGGCTGAATTACGGACACACGCGTCATTTCTGAGCTTGCAGTCCACCCCCCCCCCCTTCTGCAGCTTATCTTTATTTATTCAAACTAAATGCACGAGAAAACTTAAATGTGTAACGAAGTGGAGAGTTGCTCTATACAGGATAAGAAATTTTTCGTTGCACCGCCAGCTGCAACTGTGAACTTCAGGCGAACGGTAAATATAAGTTAGCCAAGTTTGACTAAATACAGGTGTAAGTGCACTTCCGGAAGTTCGTGGTCTAAACCTGAGTAGAGCTTGAAAAAAAAGTGCGGAACAGGGTGCGACGGCACCTTGCATGTCGCGTACTATCTCATTGAGATATAACAGATTTTTACAGCGTTTGCTCGGCAGTAGTTGTCTACCAATACTGAAAAAAAAATGATTTCACTGAATACAAATGTAAGCAAGGAGTGAGTGAGTTTGGCAATTTTTTGGAAGTTTCCTGAGAAGAGAGCAGCCACATTAGAAAAATGTACCATGACGTCATCATGACATCATAGGTACCCTGGTTGGGAGCAAAACTTTATAAAAGTCAGTGTTTGGCCTTAATTCTTTCGTCTAAAAACGTATTTCCTTTTCCTGATTGTGGGATTCTGGAGTTTTAACCAATAATCGATCTGCTAGTTTAAGCCAATTTCTTCTTAACCAATGACAGTGGTGGGCTACGGTCGAAATATGAGTGAAGATGCTAACATTCATTATTTGTGTATAAGGTGCCATGGCAGCCAAGTAGGCAAGCAACGTTATTCGCGACTCACGCGGACACTACACAAGACGTAATATGCCACATGATTTGATCGACGCACCCTTTTGGGCCGTCACGAATGCCTATAAACTGTGGAAGAATTTTGGCTATATAGAACAATTTAGCCAGCACAAATATGTGCCATGATTTCTTAGCTGTAGTTGTAACCCTACACGGCTGTGAACTCTCCCACTCTCAGTTTGTGATGACTGCAAGATGGACTACCCGCGAGACTGTCCCGTCCATGGACCCCTAACGCAAGTCAAGGACACTCCGGTAAGTGAAGCGCCCTGATGTTATTTTAATCTTGTTACTTATCATGAGAGTTGAGCGTCTGTGTGTTCGTGCGCGTGGTGCCATCTTCCTCGACGCCTGAACCGCTGTGGCTGACGAGTTTCCCCGTGAGTTTCAAGGCGAGTGCCAAAGAAAGACGTACACCGACCAAATAAAACTTTTGGCCGGTGTATTTTGGACTATTTTGGTCTAGTTGGTAGGTGTACGTGCTTCTTTGTCGTGTTTCATCCCGACCAGACCGGCTTCCGTCGAACTCACGATTACAAGAAGAGTGCCGTGCTGGGTATATGCGCTCGTACCCAGTTTTATACCCGTGGATAGCCGGTGACGCAGCCGCTTTGGTTTTGAACTTGTGACTCCCCGTATGGAACAGAGGTCTTTCAATCACGAAACCACGGCTGCGGTAAAATCACGTAATGTTTGAGGGAGTATACTTCATATATTTTCATGCTTCACTCAACCTGACAACCTGACGCATTATTGTTCCTCTCTCCGTGCTGCTGCATCGAACGCGTTGGTCGCCTCCATTCCTTTTTTTTTCTGATTACTTTAGAATTCCTCAAGACTACAAGAAAGCGCATTATAGCTTTTTAAGAGTGCTGAATGTCTGTGAAGGCTCTAAGCACATGTGATGAGCTACAGCTCCCGCTGTTGTTTGGTGGAACTCTAACTGCTTCAGTAATGACATGTACTCGAGTTCTTGTACTTTCAAACACAACTCTTGTTCTCTACAAGGAATATCTCATAGTAAAACCAGAGTCGTGATAGAACCTAATATGTTTCCCTTGCCACCAAGGCCTTCCCAGCAATGTCGCCGTTCTGAACGGGGTTATGGAAGTTGGTGCAAGTGATGTACGATGCGGACATTCCACTTACTGCGACGCAGTTTACCAACGGTTGCCCACCGTGGTGGCTTAGCGTCTATGGCGTTTTGCAGCTAAGCACCAGGTCGCCTTATAATTATTATTATTATTGGCCTTAGTGAGGTTAGAAGAACTGGTGAAGCTTACAGAGTGCTGACTAACGGCCACGTCCTCTGCTACAGAGGTCTTCCAGATAAAAGAGAATCCGGTAGGATTTCTAGTCCATAACAACATAGCGGGCAACATTGATGAATTTTACAGCATTAGTGAGAGGGTAGCAGTCGTCATAATAAAGCTGAATAGGAGGTACAAAGTGAAGGTAGTACAAGCCTACGCCCCAACTTCCAGTCACGATGATGAAGAGATAGAACAGTTTTATGAAGATGCGGAATTAGCAATGAGAAAGGTGCAAACTCAGTATACTGTAGTCATGGGCGACTTCAATGCAAAAGTGGGCAAAAAGCAAGTTGGCGAGCAAGCAATTGGAAACTACGGCATCGATTCTAGGAATGCAAGAGGAGAGATATTGGTGGAATTCGCGGAAAGGAATGGGCTCCGAATAATGAATACATTCCTCAGGAAGCGCACCAACAGGAAGTGGACCTGGAAAAGCCCTAATGGAGAAACAAGCAATGAAATAGATTTCATATTCTCTGCCGATCCAAGCATAGTGAAGAAGGTAGAAGTTTAGGGTAAGGTAAAGTGCAGTGACCATAGGTTAGTGAGATCTAGGATTTCTCTCAATTTGAAGAGAGAAAGAGTGAAATTAGTCAAGAGGAAACAGGCCAACCTAGACGCTGTAAGGGTGAAAGCAGACCAATTCAGGCTGGTGCTCGCAAACAAATATGCAGCTTTAGAACAGGAAGATGAAGATAACATAGAGCTAATGAATGAAACCGTAACTGGGCTGATCTCAGAAGCAGCAATTGAAGTGGGAGGTAAGGCACCAAAGCAACCTGTAGGGAAGCTCTCCCAAGAAACAAAGGACCTAATAAAGAAACGACAAAACATGAAAGTGTCCCACTCAAGAGATCAGATAGAATTCGCTGAACTGTCAAAACTGATCAACAAGAAGAAAGTAAGGGATATTCGAAATTATAACGTGGGAAAAATTGAGGAAGCCGTAAAATATGGACGCAGCATGAAATCAGTAAGAAGAAAACTAGGCATAGGACAAGGCAAGATGTATGCACTGAAAGATAAGCATGGTAATATCATCAGCAATTTCGATGACATAGTAAAAGCAGCAGAAGAATTCTATACTGACCTGTACAGTAGCCAAAACATCCAAGCTACTTTCATTCGAAATAGTGATGAACCGGATACAGAAGCTCCTTCTATAACTAGCGATGAAGTTAGAAGGGCCTTGAAAGACATGACCAGGGGAAAAGTGCCTGGAGAAGATGGAATAACAGTAGATTTAATCAAAGATGGAGGAGATATCATGCTTGAAAAGCTTGCGGCCCTTTATACGCAATGCCTCACAACTTCAAGTGTACCAGAGAGCTGGAAGAACGCCAACATTATACTTATCCAGAAGAAGGGAGGCGTTAAAGAATTGAAGAATTACAGACCCATTAGCTTGCTTTCAGTATTGTATAAAATATTCACCAAGATAATTTCCAATAGAATCAGGACAACACTTGACTTCAGTCAACCAAGAGAACAGGCTGCCTTCAGGAAGGGATATTCTACGATGGACCATATCCATGCCATCAATCAGGTAATCGAGAAATCTGTGGAGTACAATCAACCTCTCTATATGGCTTTCATAGATTATGAAAAGGCATTCGATTCAGTAGAGATACCAGCAGTCATAGAGACATTGCGTAATCCAGGAGTAGAGGAGGCATACGTGAATATCTTAGCAAATATCTACAAGGATTCCACAGCTACCTTGGTTGTCCACAAGAAAAGTAGAAAGATACCTATCAAGAAAGGGGTCACGCAAAGAGACACAATCTCTCCAATGCTATTCACTGCATGCTTAGAAGAAATATTCAAGCTCTTAGACTGGGAAGGATTAGGAGTGAGTATCGACGGCGAATATCTCAGCAACCTTCGGTTTGCAGATGACATTGTCCTATTGAGCAACAATGGAGAGGAATTACAACCTATCATTGAGGACCTTCATCGAGAAAGTGCAAGAATTGGGTTGAAGATGAATATGCAGAAGACAAAGATAATGTTCAATAGCCTGGTAAGGGAACAAGAATTCAGGATCGCCAGTGAGCCTCTAGAGTCTGTAAAGGAATATGTTTATCTAGGTCAATTACTCACAGGGTCCCCTGATCATGAGAAAGAAATTTACAGAAGAATAAAATTAGGTTGGAGTGCATACGGCAGGCATTGCCAAATCCTGACTGGGAGCTTACCACTGTCGTTGAAAAGAAAAGCGTACAATCATTGCATTCTACCGGTGCTAACATATGGGGCAGAAACTTGGAGGTTACGAAAGAAGCTCGAGAACAAGTTAAGGACCACACAAAGAGCGATGGAACGAAAAATCTTAGGAGTAACGTTAAGAGACAGGAAGAGAGCGGTGTGGATCAGAGAACAAACGGGGGTAGACGATATTCTAGTTGACATTAAGCGGAAGAAATGGAGCTGGGCAGGCCATGTAATGCGTAGGATGGATAACCGGTGGACCATGAGGGTTACAGAATGGATACCAAGAGAAGGGAAGCGCAGTCGAGGACGGCAGAAAGTCAGGTGGGACGATGAGGTTAGGAAATTCGCAGGCGCAAGTTGGAATACGCTAGCGCAAGACAGGGGTAATTGGAGATCGCAGGGAGAGGCCTTCGTCCTGCAGTGGACATAAAATATAGGCTTATGATGATGATGACCAGGTCGCGGGATTAAATCTGGGCCGCGCCGGCTTCATTTCGATGAGGGCGAAACACAAAAACGCCTGTGTCCCGCGCATTGGGGGACCGTTAAAGATCCCCAGGTGGTCAAAATTAGTTCGGAGTCCCCCACTACGGCATGTCTCATAATCAGATCATGGTTTTGGCACGTAAAACGCCAGAATACAATTCAGTATATCAACGGTCGACCATTCACACAACCAGCGACACCACTCATGTGGATGTCCTGCGTTTTACTTTATTGTGACACGATGCTACTAGGAGTCCGGTTTACTCATTCGTACTGATTGTTTTGTACACGTCATCACCCACTTAAGGTCACGGACGCGCTTGTTGATACACAGAAAAATTTCTTTTAGACATGAATACACCTGCGACAAGACCATTCCGTTCCATGCACGATCATGACCTTCAGGAGCATGTCGCGTACACTCCTAGACATCACTCCGTAAAACTCGCGGGATACAAATTTCAATGCGAAAGCATGATGTGGCTCATGAGGTGGAAAATCCGGCGTTGGCGTGACCATACGATGGTCCAAAAAGGCTACAAATCCTCGACCATTAGTGGGAGTCAAACCGTGACCTTTGGAGTTTATTACGGCGAAGGTAATTAAGACGCAGGTAATTAAGCTAGAGTTAATTAACAAACTTGAACCCACGACGTTTCTTTTTTTTGGGGGGGGGGAGTGGCACCCTCGCCCTTTGGTGGGAGTAGAACCCACGACCTTGCGTCGTGCGCACCTTGTGAGGAACATCGTGGGTCACGTGACGTCGCGGCGCTTCTGCTGACGTGCAGATCGAGTCAGGTGGCTTCGCCGGTGGCGTCACCAGACGTCGCCGCACTTCTACTGAAATGCCGCAGTGTTTTCGCATTCATCCACGTAGGGATAACTAAGTGCCTTTGAATGTTTAAGGCGGAAGCCTTTAATGGCTCATTGTCAAGGTCATCTGCCGTTAGCAGAAACTGTCAAAGCTGTCTGGCCACCTGATTGGTCTCCTCTGTGTCGTGACGTCCCTGTCGCTAGGCACATATGTGCGCCTCCTGATTGGCTCGCGTGCGTGACGTCACTGTCGTCAAGTGCGGGTGTCGGGGTGGTTCGGCGCCGCGCGGGTCTGTCATTTCTTCGTGGTTGCTACAGTTGCTATAGCAACGGCGCCTGCTTGCCTATCTGTTTTGTCGTCTGCGCCACTCATGCCCTGACGCCTGTAGCGTGCATAGCTGGCACAGCACCGCCACGGAAGACGCGTCTCCTCCTGATCCACAAACGGCGCTGCAACAGTTCCAGGTGGCCACAAACTACTTTAACTGACACTTCAACAGGCAATGGTGTCAGGCTTCCGCCGTTTCACACTTTAGTCTCGACGAAGTGTCTTCCGATTTTTTTTTCTTTTGCTTTCACTGTGCAGCACCGATTAGGCCTTATAACTATACCTCCATGAGAGGCAACGTCGCGGTTGTTTGCAGTGACTGTGGAAACGCCTCCCAGCGTACTGTGCACAATTTCGAAGACAAGGTCGCCTTAGTTGACTTCACATGTGGTTGACGTATCCGGGATCTGGTAATTTTGTAATGAAATACCGCGGTCGAGACGGCGCTTTATTCAAAGAAGGAAAAATGGCGCCAACGCAAAAACGAGCACGAGCCGATGATTGATGATGGCTGCGTACAGATGAATATGAAGCCCGCATAAATGCTTACACTAATTTCCCCCGCGGGCGGAAGCGGCCAGCCTGGCCGCACTTTAGACAGTGGAACGGAGATGAAAGGGCTTCAGGCGGGAAACGTGCACGATATCTGTTCCGCAGCAGCGTCGGTCACTTGAGGCATCAACAGGTGTACGCGATAGTTCACCGGCGAGGTCTGCTCTATGACTTTGTAGGGGCCAATATATCGAGACTCAAGCTTTTCACATAAACGGGGTGTTCGCAGGTGTCCATAGGAGCGCATCGTCACCAGGGCAGTAGGAAACCACTTGGTGAGAGGCATCGTAGCGATGTTTGCGATCGTCTTGGCTTGCTTCAGTGTTCATACGGGCGCGACGACGACATTGGGCAAGACGAGACACAAACTGGTCGCAAATGAATGGTGAAGCGTTGACGGGGCCCGAGAAGAAAGAAATGTCGAGTGATGAGGTCAGGTGACGGCCGTTTACTAAGAAAAACGGAGAGTATCCGGTGGTCCGTTGAACGGACGTATTGTATGCAAATGTTACAAATGGGAAAATTGCATCGCAGTTGCAATGGTCAGGTGGAACACACATGGATAGCATGTCGCACAGAGTGCGATGAAATCGCTCTGTTAGGCCATTGGTTTGAGGGTAGTAGCTAGACGTTGTCTTGTGCAGGGTGTCGGACGCTTGCAGAACTTCATTAAGAGTGCTTGAAAGAAATGTCTTGCTTCGGTCGCTCAAAAGAACGTGAGGCGCCCCGTGACGTAAGTAGCTAGATAGCCTGCAAGAAGAAGGCCGCTACTTCTGAGGCAGCTCCTGAACGTATTGAGGCTGCTTCAGCGTACCGGGTCAAGTGGTCAACAGCAGTGACGAATTGACTATCCATCTGTTGCCGTCTGGAGTAGTTGGGAGTGGCCCGAAAAGGTCAATGCCGATGACAGAGAAGGGTTCTGCTGGACAAGGAAATGGTTGTAGCGTCCCGACCGGAGCAGTAGTAGGTCGCTTACGGTGTTGGCAAAGCGGGCACGAGGCAACATATCTAGCTGTGCTCGTGAAAAGACCTGGCCGAAAGAATCGGCTGCGTATGCGGCCGTGTGTTTTGTAGTAACCAAGTGGCCTGACGTAGGGTCATCGTGTGAGGCCTGCAGAACTTCAGCGCGAAGAGAGCGCGGTAGAACGGGAATCCATCGATGGCCTTCCGGGTGAAAAATGTAACGGTAGAGCACGTCGTTCTCAAACTTGAATAGTTTGGGCAGTTTCCGTAGCCTGGCATTGTGTGGAGATGAAACACCGCTAAGACGATTGATGATACCATGGCAATAAGAATCGGCGCGCTGGTGAGTGGAAAGCACTGAAGGGCGGTTTGATGGAGTCAATGAGGAAATCGGTGTAATAGACGATGCGTCCTCCGTACGGCCAATGTGACAAGGTGATGTGATGTGCTCCGATGATGGTGGTAATGGGCATCGTGAAAGAGCATCGGCATCTTGGTGCTTCCTTCCGCACTTGTATATGGCATCGAAATCATATGCTTGTAATCGGAGTTGCCAGCGGCCAAGGCGTCCAGACAAGTTTTTGATAGCCGACAATAAACATAGGGAATGCTGGTCGGTCACAACCGTGAAATTTCGAAAGTGGAGGTATGGACAAAATTTCTGAATGGACCGGACAACAGCCAAACACTCTTGCTCGGTTATCGAGTACTTCTTTTCCGCGGAAGTCAGAACGCAGCTTGCATATGCAACAACCTTTTCGCAAAATTAGTGGTCGCGCTGCAGCAGTACGACACCAATTCCTTGACCACTAGCGTCAGTATGCAGTAATGTGGGCGCCTTGTCATCAAAATGACAAAGAACAGGTGGGGATGTTAGTGCGCGTTTGATTTCGTAAAACGCGGCTTCACACTGATCATTCCAGTCGAAGCAACAGGAACTAGCAAGGAGCTTATGGAAGGGCGAGGCAATGCTGGCGAAGTTCCGGATAGAACGTCGAAAGTATGAGGCGAGTCCAAGGAAGCTGCGCAACTCTTTTGCAGTAAGTGGGCTTGGAAAGTCGAGCACTGGGGAAATTTTGTCCGGATCGGGCTGGATGCCGTCTTTGCTGACGAGATGACCCAGGACTTTAATCGTTATGCTAGCGAAACGGCACTTCTTCATGTTCAGTTGAAGTCAGGCATTAGAAAGGCATGTGAGCACTTCATCTAAGCGGTGCTGATGGCCAGCGAAAGTCGAAGAAAACATGACGATGTCGTCGAGGTAACATGGACAAGTTTTCCACTTGAGGCCGCCAAGAACAGTGTCGATCATTCTTTCAAATGGGGCAGGAGCATTGCATAGACCGAAAGGCATTACGTTAAACTCGTAAAGACCGCCCGGAGTAGAAAAGGTGGTCTTTTCTTTGCCCGCTTCGTGCACTGGAATTTGCCAATATCTGGAGCGAAGATCAAGGCTGTAAAGTATTGCGCGCTTTGCAAAGAATCAAGGGCGTCATCGATACGGGGCATCGGATATACATCCTTACGGGTGATCTTGTTTAGCGCGTGGTAGTCAACACAAAATCGTACCGATCCATCCTTCTTCTGCTCTAAAACGACGGGTGATGACCAAGAACTGGCGGAGGGACGTATGATTTTGCTTTTTAGCATATCGGCGACGTTCTCCTCGATGATTTTGCGTTCGGCTAAAGAGACTCTGTAGGGACGACGTCGTACAACAGTCAGGCCATCGGTGTCGATACATTGGGAGGCAAAGGAGGTCAGTCCGAGTGACGAAGTATTCATATCAAAGGAGGCCTGATGCTCCGTGAGCAAGTGTAGCAACGCTTCACTCTGAGCAGCAGTAAGATCAGGACTTATCAAGGAAGCAAGGGCAGGTGAAGCAGATTTGCCCTGTAGAGGAAGAGCTTGCGAGGCGGCAAGAGGAAGCAGGGAGACTGGTCGGTGTCCACATAACAGGTCACTGCAGAGCCTTGAGGTAGGAGGATTGTCTCAGTGGTCGTGTTTAAAGCGAAGATTAATGCAGATCTTTCTTCGAATCGCACCAGGCAGGAAGCCAAGACAATCCCACGGGCAATACAGCGGCCGTAAGTAGAGTGTACTAGAATATGGTCGAGTGGGACGAGCGCCTGGGGCGGCGCATGCTTTGCAGTGAGGCGCCCGACGTGGAAAAATACGGGGGCGGCGCTGCGGTCGAAGTGGATTGGGCTGCATCAAGGTCGCGCCGTTGGAAACTGCTGGCGATACTGCTCGGCAGGGTAATTCGAACTACTTCGCGCGCTGGTATTTGCGTTCAGACCGATCAAATGGGGTTCACAATTGCCTATGACATGTATTTGTGCCTTAAGAATAAATTCCCTTTCTTTCTCTTCTTTATTTATTTTTTATTATTTTCTAATGCCGCTTGGTAATTGCGCGTGCATTGCGGCCGCAGTGTCGACTTTTATTATACTATGTTATTGTACGGTTCCCTTTGGAGAAAAATATTTTTCTCGTTCTTCAAGCAGGATGTATCTCTCGTGTGTATTGTTGCGCATATATACTTTTCTATCAGTAGGTCTTGCGAAACGCAGACGAAGCAATTGTAACATATGTAACCTTCCTGCTTGCCGCTTTAAACAAATGAAGCATATCTGCCCCATCCGGCGCCTTGTATTTATATTTACGGGTAGCATTGGTATAGATTAAAAAAAAAGTAAACTGCAGTGCAACATTCCAATCAAGTTTCCGCCTTTCTCGCGTAACAGAATGCGGAGTAATTGGTACTGGGTCATTTATTGCAGTCGGACCTCGAGCGCCGAAAACGGTTTTAGTTAGGAATTCTATATGCTAATCTTTAGCCGTAAGCCGTACGTGGAATTTTTTTTCCAGTCGTTACTTCAAAAAAGAAAAAAAAGAAAGCAGGCCTGCGCGGTAGCCTAATTAGTGCTTATATCATGGATACGGCGTTGCGCTGCTAATTCTGGAGCTCGCGCGTTCAATCCAGGTCGCGGAGTTCGATGGGAACGAAATGGAATAAGACTCGTGTACTTCTATTAGGTGCGCGTTAAAGAACCCCAGGTGGCAAAAACTAAACCGGGTGCCTCATAATCATATCGTGATTTTGCCACGTAAAACCCAAGAATTTGCTTATATTAAAAAAGAAAGAAAAAAAGCAGGTGGCTGCGTTCTTCGGCTTATTTCTGGGGGTGTACACAACATAAATTATACCGAGTCTGATTTCCGCGAAAAACATGTTACGCTTATCCTATATTTCATGCGTAAATGTAATGCCGTTCCCAATTAAATGTATGACCGCTCAACTCTGCAGCTTGTATATTATAAATGGCTGCGTTCAGTTATCCGGTGCACTATCATAACGACCATAATGAAACAATTTAAGGAATGGCATGTCTCACATACATGTAGAGATATGTGCAGATCTGTTGCGTTCGTTGAAGAAGATAAGTGTGGTACCACATGGGACACTCCGTTTTAATGGGTTGCAAACAGGGTGAGACTGTCAAAATTCTTGTCTGAATCAAGTTAGCAAATTTACAGGCAGCCCCAAAACACAGGACTTATTAAGCATTATTAAGTATTATTAAGCAGGACTTATTAACACCCGTCCGTTAATTCTCTCAGGAACTACGCCTCTGCGCAACAGCCGCGACTCTCCGGCAGCAAAATCATACGGAATAACAGTCCTCACTTGCATGCAGTCACTCACCTTTGAGATTTCAATAGTGCTGTTATGCGTTACATTCGAACGGAAATAACTATTCGGTGTCGTACAGTGTATCAATAACACTTGCGCGCGCGCACACACACACACACACACACACACACACACACACACACACACACACACACACACACACACACGCACACGCACACGCACACACACACACACACACACACACACACACACACACACACACACACACACACACACACACACATATATATATATATATATATATATATCAGAAACAAGCGATTCTGGGCCCGGGTAAATATTCACAGTGAAGTAGACGCGCGTATGCAGCGGTTTCTTGACGTTTCGGCAGGGGTCCGGCCTTCTCATGAAGGCCGGACCGCGGCCGAAACGTCAATAAACCGCTTCATACGCGCGTCTACTTCGTTGTATATATATATATATATATATATATATATATATATATAAAAGATGGTTTTGCCTGCTATGACTATTATTTCTGCGAATGAGAGATTTATTTCCAGTATTCACTAATAAGTGTGTTTGTCACTGCAAACACGTACGCTTATTCCGGTCGGGAGTTCTCACTTTTTCAATTATTGCATTTAGAATATTTGTTATTTTTTCCCCTGCATATATATATGGTAAATAAGTATGTCTATGTGCCTTTTGATTTATTTACCTAGAAATACATTGGTCATTCTTCGCGCCACGCAGTTAATAAACCTGGTTTATTGCACTCTAGCATTGTTTTCTTCGATCATTGTCCTTGATCAATATCCACAAACTAGAAGCGCGTGTAAAATGACACGATATCAATAATAAAATTTTATTATGTAGCCTTCATGGTGCGGAGCTACCAGTTACTTTTAGAGGACAGTGGTAAAAACAGCAGTTCACCTGGCTAAAACTACATTTGGAACTGGCCCTCAAGAGTCATGGGCACACCGAAGCAACTAAACCATTAAAAAAATGTACAGCACCGAGGTTCTGCGACAAAAACCGGGCGTCCACCAGCGTCTGCGTAGCGAACGCGCGCTCGCTAGCAGACGACGCGCTTGACAACGACAGCAAAATTGAAGACGTCGCGTTGTATAATCTATGCCTCAAATATATATGTTTGGCAAAATGGTGTAAACATAAAGTTGCAGTTGAAATAAAGCGCTATTTTAAGAGCGTATTATGCGCAATAGGCCTCGGCGCCCGCAGCGAAAGTACGTTGAATATGCCGCGGAGCGTGTCTCCGCCCCAATCCAGTTCGCTCGCAGCGCCCTCGCACTATTTTTCCACACGCTGCGCCTCAGCGGCAGAGCGCCGTTCGGCCCACTCGACCATTGTCTAGTACACTCTAGCCGTAAGGAGTGATTAACACGTCGCCATTGGTGATGTCCGTAGAAGAGAGAATTATGATTTGCTCGTGTCCGGGAGGCAGTACAGAATCGGCAGCAGTGAGAAAATGCAGTCGTGGCTCAACGGCACTGTCGCTGCAATGAAATTTCTGGGTCGTATGAACTACACGTTGACGGCAAGAGATTAAAACGGACGCTGAGGAGAGAAAGTCCCAACCTAAAATGAGTTCATGAGCGCACGGGAATAAAATCGCGAACTTAATGTGATGACGGATACCGTCAATGAAGACGTGAGCTGCACATTGGGCTGATGGCCGAATGATTGCTCCATTAGCCCCTATCAAGGATGACCCCACATAAGGCGTCTTCACTTTCCGCATACGAGAGCACAGGTCCGCACGCATAACAGAAATAGTAGCTCCCGTGTCAATCAGAGCTAACAAACGCACACCCTCCACCGACACCAATAACATGTTCGACGGACGTTCAGGAGGACTTGTAGCACTTCGCCGCGAGGCAGTTTCTCCTCCAAAAACTGCACCGGTTAGTTTTCCGGTCGATGGACATGGAGTTGGGAGACCGGCCGAAGTGGCCAAACAATGTCGGAGTGGCGATGATGAGCGGCGTCTCGAGGCAGGTGTGTTGTGGGTGGTGCTGGAGAAGTCCGCCGGAGATGAAGATCGGCGAGCGGGAGGATTATCGTCATAAGTGCGGTAGACGCGAGGAGGTGGCTCCGTTCAAGGCAGCGTAACCACGACATTCATCTTGCTGGCGCCGTCGGCAAAACCGAGAGATATGTCCTCGAAAGCCGCAGTAGTATATAGCAGATAGGCCTCGACGAACGCCAGCTAGGCAGATTGGTAAGGCGGGTTCGGAGCTCGGGCGAATAAAGGGGCCAGGTGATCGTGAGCAGGCGCAGGTGTTGTGATTGGAGACGGTGCGGCTGGCATTGCAGCAACCTGGGCGTAAGAAGCCGGTTGCGGGCAAGCAGAAGTGTTGGAATGGTGGGCATTCTGCAGGGAGGCCAATTCCTCCGTAATAATGCCGCGCAGGCCAGTAGAAGCAGGTTGGACGTGAGCGCTACTGCAAGGGTGTGAGCCATGCACTCGCAATTCCTCACGAATTATGGCTCGAATGATAGACCGGAGCTCAATACTGTTTGCCAGGGGGTTGTCGGAAAAGTCCGGTTGCAAGCGGATTTATTGCAGGGTGTCGAGGCGCTGACAGACGGAGACGACGGCCGACACCGCCGAAGGGTTTTGAGCGGCGAGTGCGTTGAATTCAGTAGATCCGATACCATTAAGTAGGTGTCGCACGTGGTCAGTTTCTGGCCTGGCACTGTCGACACGGCGGCAAAGCGTGAGTATGTCCTCAATGTACGAGGTATACGACTCGCCATAATGCTGGACGCGCTCAGACAGCCTCCTTTTCGCAACTTTCGAACGAACCGTGGGTGTGCCGAAAATCCGCCGTAGCTGCTTCTTAAAAGATGACCAATCACGGAAGTCTCTCTCGTGATTCAGGAACCATGTCTTGGCTACTTGAGAGACGTAAAATGGTACGTTTTTTAACCTCGATGTGTCGTTCCAGTTGTTGTACTCGCTGACACGATCGTAGCTGTCGAGTCAGTCTTCAACGTCCTCACCAGGGAAGCCAGAGAAGATTTCAGGATCGCGATACCGGTTGTTGGCAGGGCTAGGAGTGGGGGTGGCTGGCACATGAACCTAGCTGGTGGACGCTGCGGGCTGGTCTTGTGACATGGCGGCCTCTTGACCAAAGCGGCGTCCCGAACGTAGCTCCAGGAGAGATCTTGAAGGGCATTGAGGTCGAAGGGATCCTAAAGCGCCTCCACCACTTGAAATACCATGGTCGAGACGACGCTTTATTTCAAGAAGGAAAATGGCGCCGACGCAAAAACCAACACGAGCCGATGATTCATGATGGCTTTGTACAGATGAAGATGAAGTCCGCATAAATGCTTACAGTAATCACTTCCAGAAGAAAAACGAGAAAAAAAACGACCCTTCTGTATGTACATAGCATGGTAGTGAGTTATAAAACAGGTATAAAAATATTGTACTTAACAAGACTATAACTTGTATAAGCGAGAATCAGTCGTAGAGCAGCTAATGTTCGCGGTACGGGCGTAATTAGCGCCAATAGATTCGTAAATAGCCACATTTTATTTTATCCCTGTAAAGAGTGCACCATCGAAGATATACAGATGATGAGGAAAAGCCACCTTACGGCATACTTTTGAAAATGGGGCAAGTTTGCTTGGAATGAGCGTGGGCTCGCGCGAGGCAATAGTGTCAGGAAGGCGGCTTCGCCGGTACCCACAAGAAGCGAGAATTAGTTGCCAAGTAGTTAAAATTAACGGTACGGGTGCAATCAGCGCCAATATGCTCGAAATTTACCACGCTGCACCATAGATTGCCTTATCTCCGGTATCGACGTACCTGGCCTCATGAGCAAAAAACAAACACAAGAAAGGGTCAATCTCGTGCCGACGCAATGAAGACAAGCTGGTAGTAATTTCACATCAAATACAATAAGAATAAGGCATGAAATGAGTGAATAATGAACATGAGACTGAGATTATGATATAATCGACCATTCAGCCATGGAATCATACGAACCGCCTTGTACACCCTGCCGCAAAACTTTACGGACCACGGTATCTCAGAAAACCTTCAATTTCCGAGCCGCCTGTACGAGTAGCCAGTAAAACTGTATACGGCAGTGTTAGCATATTCTAGTCAAGTCCCGAAATGCAAATACCAGGCTGCGTTGTGATGCGGCGGAGATACTCAGGTGTTTCTCAGATTTTATGGTCGGTAATGTTTTGTGGCTGGGTGCACTTCCAACTTGTCTTCTTTAGCATCGACACTTAGCCTTTTTTTTCTTTGTAACTGCTGACACTGTGTTTTTGTCGAAACAGCTTGACTTGAGTTCACTGGCGAAGTGATATACACAAACATTTGGTGTACTCCTGTTTCAATGACGAAGGACAAGGGTATCGCAAAAGCTTCTTTTGTTTTGTCATGTACGTGTCCTACGGTCCCCTGTGAAGGTCAGGTTTTTGGGAGAACTACATTTTGTTCTCGTCACTGCAGGTCCATTACTAATCATCCCGCGCTCGGCGGGTAACCATTGTGACTCGACGGTGCGACGTTTAATGCTTTACACGCGGCAAGTCCCTTAATTGTGTAGCTGCACCGCTATATCTCGTCGCAAATATGTCGTGAAACAAGTAGTTGGAAATTCTATCATAGTTCGAGGATATAAGGCCGGGATGGGCCGGCTCAATCGGCACTGCGAAGCAGAACCAACAAAGTCCTGCCAGGAAGCAGCTGTGACCAGACGATAGACTTATTGTATACAGTAAACCCACGACCTAGGAAATATTTCCTATGTATACCTATTGCAGGTTCCTCGGGGTGACCCAAAGCGCGCAAATAAGACCGTGCCTGATGGGTTGTGTGTGCGCCGTTCAACCATCAAAGGCGCCCAGTACGGAGTGTTTACTTTGAAGCGGCTGCCCAAGAGGTTGTGCTTTGGGCCGTACGAGGGCATCAAAGTGGACAGCAGCGCAGCAAACGGCTACACCTGGCAGGTGCGTGTTATGTGTGATCCGGCGTGTCAGCGTGCCGAAACAATCACAGGCACCCGATAGATACTAGTGCAACGAGTGTAATGATAAACTCTACGTATAACTCAACAAGACAGAAGGAAGGGACTAGCCATACAGTGTCGTGTCTCGCCCCTTTGTGCTGTGTCTTATGCAGCGTCATCAGCTGACAGTTGATCAGAGCTAGATTTAGACCACTCGTGCGTTGTGGCCTGTTCCCGATCCGCAAGAATGGTCGAGTGTTCCTGGTGGACGGCCGCCCGTTGGACCGCGCCAACTGGATGCGCTACGTTAACTGTGCTCCAAAGCAGAATCAGCAGAACCTGGCGGCGTTCGTGCGCCAGGGAGCCGTGTACTAGCGCACGTGCAAAGTGGTGAACGCCGCAGAGGAGCTGTTCGTGTGGTATGGTGATGATTTCGCCAAGCAGCTGGGTGGGTCTCATCGACAACGCAAGGGCACAAGACCAAGGATGCGTAGTCGTTCAGTTGTATACGGGCTGTTTCACGTAACTTGAACCAAACCTTTACAGAAACTTGTTCTTTTTAGGCAAATGAGACCAACGGCAGTGTGGTTTTAGTGGTGATGGGAATTTTTTTTCAAAGAGGCTTTTTGAAGTGCTATTATTAGCTACTTAGCTAAGTAAAAAAAGGTAAGACTTAAAATATGCATTTTAGGCCACAAACTCAATTGGCAAAGTTTCAGAGGAGCTAACATAGCATCCAACGAAGTTGTTTCTAAGACCTCGGGCGGGATAATGCGACGGAAACCTGTGTTGTCCGCGTGTACGTTCCTTGTCGGTGCAAGGTCTCGTCTGCGTTTTAACTTTGCCTCGGTAATCACTCTAAAGAAATTAGTGTATAAATATAGAATAAATTCCAAAGGAAAAACGTTGGCGGTAGTAAAGTTCGAGCCTACAACCCCACACCACGCCCATGCTCTGAAGCCGAGTGTCTTATCCACTGGGCTAAGCCAGCGCCTACTAGATAGCAAGCCTGTGAAGTCTGCTTTATGACACCATGCTACTGGACCGAAATTTCCATTTCCAAGACCGGCGTGACGAAAGCGATGACGTCAAAATCGCTGCGGCTTACTCGGGATTGTCCCCATTAGACTCCATGGCATTCGGGCGAGGTAACATGACGTATCGGATCGAAGTGCACCAGCCTCGTGCTGCCTAGATGACGTCGGCCAAGCGTCTCAACGCGCTCGCTTGCCCGCGAGTAGTTCATAACTTGAAGGACTGCTCAGCGGCTTTCAATTGGACATTTATGCATTCGTATTGACAACTCATAAGAAGTGCTTATGTGTCCTCGCATTTGTTTACCTTCGTAAGAGTACTTTTCTAAAGAAAGAAATGAACAAAAGAAATATATACATAAATTTCAAAATGTACCTCGGTTATCGTGATTCACAGTGGTTGTTTCTTCGTTTCTCTGTCTCAAGCGGCCGAGGTGGACGCCGCTGTACCACGTGAGGTCTTCTCCTGCGCGGAATGCGGCGATCAGTTCACCGTGAAGCAACTGCTGGACAACCACCGGCGACGCAAGCACATGGAAAGATCTCAAAGAAAGCACCAACGTGCCCACTGCCCTTACTCCAGCAACAGAAGGTGAGCGAAGATGTGGCAGGCACTTGATATATGTTGCTGTGTTTCTTGTTGGTTGTTAGTGCGGCTATTCGATGGCTGATGAGAAATAAGTATTCCTTTGTTTTCTATCATCCACCCTTTTCAACATTGCTATGATGAAGCTACCTGATAAACTCAACGCAACACCAGGAATCAGGCACGCAGTATACGCCGATGATATCACTATCTGGACCACCACTGGTTCTGAAGGAGAAAAGCAAGACGCACTCCAACAAGCGACGGACGTCGTCCAGCATTATGCAAGAAGCAGCGGTCTCCGATGCTCCCCCGAGAAGTCGGAACTATTAGTCGTTCGACAGAAATCCCGTAGAAAACTCAATGAAGTACCCCACATTGCACTCACCCTCGACGGCAAAGAAATACCCACTGTAAATCGCGTCCGCATACTCGGCCTCCATATGCAACAGGACGGCGGAGGCGCATACACCATCCAACGTCTCAAGCAGACAACTTTCCAAGTCATGCGAATGGTCAGCCGCATCACCACCAAACAACACGGCCTGAAAGAAGACGACGTGACCCAGCTCGTCCAGGCCCTGATAATCAGTCGCATCGCCTACGCTGCCCCGTACCTTCCCCTCACTCCCAAAGAGAAAGATCAGCTAGACATACTTCTGCGGAAAGCATACAAGCAAGCGCTCGGCCTACCACCGGGAACAGCCACACTCAAGCTCGAAGCCCTAGGAGTCCATAACACAGTAAGAGAAATCATAGACGCCCACCTCACAAGCGAACGAGAACGCCTAACCCTCACACCAACAGGCAAGAAGCTTCTAGCGCGCCTAGGCTACCCAACACAGGGCCGAGGCCACGAAAAATCAATCTATCTGGCCCCCAACATCCGGGAGCATATCAAGGTAGCCGCCATCGCCAGAAGCATGCACCCGGAAGATCATGCCGGTCGTCGCAAAGCTCGCGCAAAGACTCTTCAAACAAGGTACGGTAACCTCCCCACCATACTATACACAGATGCCGCACAGTACCCCCGAAAAACAGCCATGGCAGTCAGCGTTGTCGACCATAAGCTTCAAGAGGTGGTCTCGATGACAGTCCGCACTGCCAACGCCCTCGAAGCGGAGGAGACAGCCATCGCCTTAGCCATCACCTCTAGTCAAACCAAAGAACACGTTCCAATTATTACCGACTCCCAAGCAGCTATGCCAGAGGCAGAATATCTTCCATCGCCGCCCGACTCCTCAAACAAGGCTCTCAATTACCCGACGTTGAAATAGTATGGACTCCAGGACACGAGTCCCTCCGTGGAAATCAGCGTGCGCACGCTGTAGCCCGAGCTCATGCCACCCGGGCGCCACAAGAGAGGGATACGGCTGCATCTATGGAGCCTGTACCTTTACAATACAACGCAATATTAGAACACCACAGATTGAACAGACGAGAATACCCACCCCCACACAAGACCCTCTCACGCGAAGACGCAGTAGCATGGCGACAATTACAAACCAACACATACCCCCATTTAAGCAGATTACACGCAATACACCCTGCACTGTACACGTACAAATGCCCCCTTTGTAACGACTACGCTTCCCTATATCACACAACATGGGCATGCCCCAAAATACAGGTAGTCCCGCATATACCCAACCCCACACCCGAGCAGTGGGATGCCGTGCTGACTAGCTCGGACCCTCTTGACCAGCAACAACTGGTGCGGCGGGCCCGGGAGACAGCAAGAGCCGCAGGAGCCCTGGACTGAGGGCACCTCCCAACAAAAGCAGGAAGACGCCTGCTTGTTTTTTTTTCTTTTTTTTCTTAACAAATGTTTTTCTCCTCCTCCTCCTTTCCTTTGTTTTCACTATCGTAACTTTAGAATGCAGAAATGTTAAATATGCTTGGATGCTAGCATTCTTCATCAAGTATTCTGGAATTTCAAAGCATAGGAAGACGCTTACGGATGAAATCAGTTCTCAAGTGTCGGCAACGTGCAAAGTCGGCGCAGCCTGCAAGGGAGCGAGGTTGGAAACTATGCGCATAGATATTCAACAATGTTGATATTATGGCTTGAACATGAACACTAATGCTTCAGAAAGCTACATGCAATATTCGAGCATGCACAAGCTTTCGGAGCATTCCATAAATCGACAGTTTTAATCTTTGCTGTGACTGCAGTGTCATATCTTTAGTATGAAAACTGGTTCCTATGACTATTAGTTTAGCCGTCGTGACACTTTAACTTCTAATAAAACTCAGAAAACATGTTTTCTTCGCCCTAAATAAATGTAACAAATTTTAAGCATTGCACTTCACAAGTTCGCACGGCATGCCTTAAAATTTTGGAGCTCTCATGCACAGAACAGGCATGAAATTTTTGTTACACGTTATCAGACACAACGTCATCTGTTCATTTAGATGCAGCAAGTTTTGTTGGAGTCGACTAGGCGATCGTAAAGAGGATATATTTACAAGTTCGTACTTGAATAGACAAATCGAAGCGTAGCCAGACACTCTACGCACGCAAACTCTTAACAAGATTTTTATTGCTATTTCTTAAATTTATTTAGAGCCAAGTGGCTCTCATCACACAAAAAAATGGCAAAATGCTAGCAAGCTTGGTGGTTCTGGTTATTTTTCGTCAGTTATACAGGTACATCACTGCTATAAAATTTCCAGCGAGCAAACAGGTCGATCAAAATATGCGTAATGTACATGATTTACGGTTTGATATAGCACCGCAGATATATCGTTGGCTCTGTAAATCTTACTCCAAAGAATGCACCATTTCGGTATTATATAATTTTAAGCGCTTATTTATGTAAATGTGAAAGTTTGCATTTTGCTAAACGGTAAGCGATGTTTTTCGAGTGCAGTTGAAATATAATTTCTGCGCATTACTATTTTCTATATTCGCGAATAGAGACTTCATGTATACTAAATAAAACTGTTAGGCTCAACAGAAATTCGTCCTCTCCATAGCATCCGAAAAATGTCAATTAATTTTCTTTCTCGTTTTTTTTTCGAAATGCAAGAAACCCGGAGCAACGGTCGGAAATTGCTTAATTTATGTCATCTTCGACTGCATTATGGGATCTTGTGAAATGTGGCAGGATAAGTCTACTGCCAGCATCAAAATGCAGCTCTGCTTACTTTCTTTTTCATCCCCGCCTTCGCAGGGGCGGTGTCACCAGGCACGAGAGAATGCACACGGGTGAGCGGTCATTCGTGTGCCACGTCTGCGACAGGGGCTTCTACCGGCGAGGACATCTCAGCAGCCACATGGTGGCCCACACGGGGGAGATGCCGTACGAGTGCCGAGACTGCGGCCAGTGCTTCACGCAGGCGTCCAGCATGGCGACTCACCGGAGGCTGCAGCACTCGGCCAGGGGCGGTCGACATCACGTGTGCCCCGAGTGTGAAAAAGGGTTCTCGAAGAGGTCTGATGTCAACAGACACCTGCTGATCCACAGGGGTGAGAAGCCGTACGCCTGCTCTGAGTGCAGGATGAGGTTCACACAGCGCAGCACTGCCAAACGACACAAACAGGTGGTCCACGACTGCCAGTACCCGCTACACTGCCCGCACTGCGGCAAAGGGTGCATCAACATGGGAGACCTGAGAAGACACGTGCGCGTTCGGCACAAAGACGAATGAGACGACGACGAGTAACGAAGACAAAAGCAGTCAGGAAAAAAAATGTCACTGTTTCGCCCTAAGGGCGAAGCAATGAATGCGATAGCAACACAGCAATGTCATACGAACTAAGGTGAGCGGCTTTGGTAGCAATATGAATTGTAGTAAACATGAGCTGATTAAGTAAGCAGGTGTGCTGCGGCGTAAGTAGACCGACATGAAGAGAGACTCATGACCACGAGAATTGGCGCGTGTGAAACGGTGGTGTTGATGGGAAGTGCTTCCCGTGGGCAGCGTGTGCGAAGGGACACACCTGTAGTGCTGCACTGCCGATCCGGGCCGCATTGCATGTGTAGCGTGCGTTGGAAAATGTGGCCCGACCATTACTAACTGAATGAACAAGCGTGGTGTGAGCGCGCACAAACAAACATAAAGAGATCACACTGAATGACTGCAGACAACGGCTGTCAAAACGCTGGCAGCGAGCCCATACGCCGCAGCGGGCGAAGGTACGTGCGGTCTATCGCTTCAACGGAAACTGAGCGGCGAATGCACGGCGCATAAAGGTCAGAGCCGTGTGGAGATAAGAGGCGAGCGACGAGCGCGGTTGTTGGCAACGTAGAAGTGCCCCCCCCCCCCCCCCCGCGCTCCCTCCGGCGCTGGCTTCCCGCTTCCTTGCTTGCGCGTGGGTGATTGAGTGCGTTCGCTCTCCGTGATAGCGCGCGTCCCCGCACGCTTCCGCTCGGGCATACGGCGCGCGGCGAAGATTTTATCTATAGGGAACCTCACGGCGACGGCGACGACGACGGCGACGGCAGAAATCCGGTTGAAGTGTCCATATAATTTCTATCGCAATAAAATGTTTGGCGACGCAGGACTTTGGGGGAGACTATAAAAAGTCGAAGCCGCACGTCGACTTCCGCACGTCCCGACGCAGTGTTCACATAGTAGAAAAATTGCAGCCATTACAAAAGACAGAATTCGATCATCTGTTATTCAATATTATTTCGACGTGTGTTCTCCGCGTTTGGCAGAGACATATATTACTACGGGAAGTTTGAGGTTAGTTCCTTTTTTGGCTTTAGCGGTTATACGCCTACGCCAAAGATTCGTGCAAGACGCCTTTACACTCGCTGGTCTTTGTAGCAAGTTCTGCACTGATCGACCTGCGTATCTGTGTGTGCAGATAATGGCAGGAAAATCGCATATGTAATCGGATACATCAATGTATACTAAGAAATGATGCTTACATTAATTAGACATGTACATGGCCTGTTCTTTAGGCAGCTCAAAAGAAAGAAGAAAAGAAAGAAAGAAGCATTTGGTGTACTTCTGCTAAACGTCTTTAAAGTTGCTTTTTTGATTTTTAAGTTCATTCCTAAGCACATCTTTGCCACAGTGTAGGCTCACTAGTTCACTTCCATAATGTGCACAGATCCCACCGGCCAGTACAGTCAAACCAGTTTCCAGTACAGTCTAACCTGTTTGCATTTACCTCACAACAAAAAGCTCCCACTGTAGTCTGCAATTCGGCATTAAAATTTAATGAAATTTGACTACATGTGGCTAATTTCTCATGTACGGTGACACTCCGTCGACTCATATCTGTAAAAATCAGAAAGAAATGTAAAATAAATGGGAGTTTCGAGACAAGCAAAATCACAAAAAAATATTAAGGGAAGAGGCTACAGTCTAAGCTACAAAAAAGTATCTTGAAAGCAGCTGGAGCCTACTGGCCATTCATAGACCACATGGATCGTTTCCAAAATGATGCCAGTAATATCCTCAGTCACTCAGTTTCACATGACTCAGCACCGGACACATTTGCATCTACAGGCAACAGTGTTACCTGGCACTGTGCCAAGACAGCATGCTTGGCACCAAGTTGGACGACAATAATTTTTTGAGGGACATTACTTGTTTAAAGGGGCCCTGAAACACTTGTCCAACTAATCGTTGAATGGCCTCACTATTGAAAGGTGTCGTCTCGCAAATTTCGTGCCAGACAAGTTTTTTCTAATCCTTAATCTATAAGTGGAGTTATCGCACCGATCAATACCCAGCTTTCTGCCTCCTTTCGTCTCTGCTAGTGCACTGGAAGCTGCACAGTTGAGAAGCCACGAGGGCAAAGCCTCAGTCAAAAGTTGAGCGTCGCGTTGGTGAAAGGGCTTGTTGCGGCACCCCGTGGTGGCCGTGGTGGACTACGCTACGCAGCACATCGCTGCCATCTTGGAGGCCACGCACAGCACACACAGTTGCGCGCATTGCAACGATAAAATGATTTTCCTGTCTTGTCGAGATAGTAGACATGTTTCATTTATTTAACTAAAAATTGGCAATTATGCATTACTGACGATGCTCTCGTGATGACGAAATGAGCCATTAGCATTGGTTTGCCAGCTGTTTTCAATGACGCTGCATGATGACATTGCGGAAGCGAGATCAAGTGATTTTTCGCTGTATTTATGGGTTCCGTCCTTTTTGTCTCTTGATTCGGTGGTGAGCTTGACCCTCCAATCTAATGTATCTTTATATATATATATATATATATATATATATATATATATATGCTTTTAGGAATGTTCTGTAAATTTAGGAACGTTCTGTAACAGATAAATTTCGAGTTAATTTGATGTTGGCTTTCAGGAAAACGTTACAGCTGAACGCTCGAGAAAGGATAGCGTCAGTTGTATTTCTTCGCAGAGATATGTAGATAGTTCGCGTGAGTTTCCGTTAAACTAAGACCTTATTTTCGGATTTCGCGAGTTATGAAAAAATAACGCTGTATTAGGTTAGATACTGGTTATTCTGCAGTCTACTTCAGCGGGTTTTTAGAAATCGCCGGATGGTTGTTGCCACACGCACGTATAGAGTACCTAGGCCTTAGAAACGGGCTGCGCGGATCGCTTTTAGTAATGGTATACTCTACAGATTTCATTTCTCTTCGACGTATTGCGTAAGGGTATGTCTAAGGCTGTGCGTGTCTCACACGAGTATTTAGAAGACGACAGCATTTGAGTTTCATTTAGTGCGTGGAAGTACTTATAAATGAGCGCAAATCTGCTTGTAAACTTGAACGCGTATTTCCTTTTTTTGGGGGTCACACGCATGAGTATTGGCCGCAAAGTGAGAGCGAGCCTGATAGTACTTCCGTGAAGTCCACGAGGCTATCAGTGGCACTATTATGTGCGGTAACAATGGGCGTAGAGTACGAACGTTCATGGCGTTTGTGCCGCATATGATTGTTCAATGACCATTTATTTAGGGTCATCCTGCAGTGAAGTTAGAGCATGACGGTGTTGTATACCTAGATGTATAATGTTCTGTACGATTTTTATTTATTTATTTTGTAGTGAAGAAGAGAGTGGATACAGCGTATCCACGCTAGTGGATACAGCGCTACTGGCTCTAAACGCTAGTGGGTCGAGCGCTCTCGCTCAGCAACGGCTCTCGTGCTTGGAAGCTGTTACTGCGCTGACCGTTGACGCTGCGCTGCTCCAAGCTCTGCCGAATAAACACCTTTAGAATTGGTGGATTGTGCTGGGTAACCTCAGACAATCATCCTGGAACTCCGGTCCCGTACCCTACCATCTACCATGCCCCAAGACGCCTCCGAGCAAACGCCTCATCCCGCACCCACTGCGTGTCCCGGTGTACCTCGTCACCGCGACCCTCCTATCTACACTGGAGCGGACGACACTGACGTGGACGAATGGCTCACGGCATTCGACAGGGTAAGCGCCCATAACAAGTGGGACGAAGCGGACAAACTGCGCCATGTTCTGTTCTACCTCGCTGGTGTGGCCAACCTGTGGCATAATAACCACGAAACAGAGTTCCAAACATGGTCTGAATTTAATACTTCCCTCGCCGATGTATTTGGTCGCCCTGCTGTTCGCAAGCTGCGGGCCGAGCAGCGTTTGCGGGAACGAGCTCAACAGCCAGGAGAAACATTTACCAGCTATATTGAAGATGTCCTGGACCTATGCAGGAAAGTCGATTCGACCATGGCGCAGTCTGATCGAATTCGCAGCATCCTGAAGAGCATAGAAGACGACGCCTTTAACATGTTGCTGGCCAAAAGTCCTCGCTCTGTGGCTGAAATTATCACACTGTGCCAAAGCTATGAAGAACTGCGCAGGCAGCGATCACTGATCCGCCGATCTCTACCGCATGACGAACACCTCGCCGGTTTGGCTGCCATGTCCGACCAGGCAGCATTGCTCGCAGAAATGAAGGCGTTCGTCCGCGAGGCAGTTGCCCGGCAACTCTCATTAATGGATTTTGCACAGCTGCAGCCGGTACACGCGCCAACGCCGAGTTTTGCGCCTCTGCTTCGCCGCGTCATAGCGCAAGAACTGCGTGAGGTTTAGCCTGAGCACCACCAGCGCGTTCCTGCGACTGCGCCTCACAGCTACGGCGAAGTCATGGCCAGGCCCCAACAGATACCGACGACTGTGCCACTCAGCCACGTGGAAGTCGTCACCCAGCCTCAACAACTCCCTCAACGGGGACCTCTCACGTACGCCGAAGTCCTCACTATGCCCCGACAACAGCCTGCCGTGCAATCACTTCTCCAGCCGCCACGTCCAACGCGTCCTCCTACATGGATGGGACCTGCCACCGCGACTCGGTGGCGTACGGCGAACAATCGGCCGATATGTTTTGCGTGCGGCTACGCAGGCCACGTCGCACGCCACTGTAGTCGCGTGCAGTCGCCTAGCGCTACACCATATGCGCCAAGTCCTATGGTGGGTTCTCCGCGCCCATATTACGACGACGAACCTCGGGCTGCGTCACCACCATTCCGCCGGTCTGCCAACATCCGCCGCTCACCTTCTCCACGCCGACGCTCCCCATCACCGATGCGGCCTCCTCCCGGAGCTCGGGATGAGGAAAACTAATCGTCGCAGTCCATGAGGCAAGGGCTTCGACGCCGTTGAAACGCGAAAGTCCTCAACGTAGCCCAACCAATGTGATAGACGTGTTAGTTGACGGTGTGCGCACATATGCCCTCGTGGATACCGGAGCCGCTGTATCAGCTATGGACGCAAAGCTTTGTCGCTTCCTTCGAAAGGTCACGACGCCCCTTGCCGGATTCTCCCTCCACACAGCAGGCCTACAGCGTATTCATCCGCTAGAGGCGTGCACCGCTCGTGTTCTCATCAAGGACGTCGTACACGCCATCGAATTTATTGTGATTTCTTCGTGCTCCCACGAAGTTATCCTGAGGTGGGACTTTCTCGCCCGCCACAATGCTGTTATTCATTGCGCACGGGCCGAACTAGAACTGTCGCCGATCTCAGATATGACGTCTGTCGATAATGTTTCTTTTGCGAACAAACTGCTCGTCAGGCACGACACCAGCGTTCCTCCCAACTCGTCAGTGATTGTCTCAATGCATTGCAGTAGCCTCTCTGACGCCGTCGCCCTACTTTCTCCGTCTGGCCGATTTTATACTCGAAAAGGTCTGCTGCTACCTTTTGCAACTGTGAACGTCAAACAGGGCTACACCGCTATTTTCGTCTGTAACCCCTTCTCATACACCGTGATACTGCTTCAAGGCAAATGTCTTCGCCATGTGGAGGTGATCGACGACGTACAAATTACGGATGTTCCCGAAGCCGCGTCCTGCGCCAGTTACAACACGCTCAGTTCTCTCTCTACGTCCCACCCTTTGCCCACAGGTGTGTTCGATTCATCTATTGCCGATGGCCTCACCCCAGCTCAGCGTTCTCAGCTTCTGCGCATCTTAGAAGAATTTCGTTCTTCTTTTGATGTTGGGCAACCTTCCCTGGGCTGGACGTCTGCTGTCACGCACCATATTGACACTGGCTCCCAACCGCCATTGCGGCAACGCCCATATCGCGTCTCTGCCACGGAACACCGTTGAGTAATGAGAAAGTGGACGATATGCTTCGCCGCGAAGTGATCCGACCCTCGAACAGTCCATGGGCATCTCCTGTCGTCCTTGTTACGAAAAAAAGACGGCTCGCTACGGTTTTGTGTAGACTATCGGCGCCTGAACAAGATCACTCGCAAAGATTTATACCCGCTGCCGCGAATCGATGACGCTATCGATAGCCTACAAGGAGCAGAATTCTTTTCATCTCTAGATTTACGCTCCGCATATTGGCAAGTACCCATGGCTGACGTCGATAGGCCGAAGACAGCCTCTGTTACAGCCGACGGCTTATACGAATTTAACGTTATGCCGTTTGGACTGTGTAATGCGCCAGCAACCTTTGAACGCATGATGGACACGGTTCTGCGCGGTTTGAAGTGGCACACATGCTTATGTTATCTCGACGACGTTGTTGTTTTTGCCTCTGACTTCACGTCGCACCTTCAACGCCTACGGCGTGTTTTCACGTGCTTAGCAAACGCTGGCCTCCAACTGAACCTAAAGAAGTGCCGATTTGCAGCGTGGCAGCTCACGATACTAGGTTACGTCGTCTCGAAGGATGGAATCCTGCCCGATCCAGCCAAACTTCGTGCCGTCGCCGAATTCCCTAAACCGACGTCCGTCAAAGAATTGCGCAGTTTCGTGGGCTTGTGTTCCTACTTCAGGCGCTTCATTCGCAATTTCGCCGCCGTCATATCGCCCCTGACGAAGCTCCTCGGAGGCAACGGACCACTCCATTCGTGGTCGTCCGAGTGCGACGAGGCGTTCTATAAGCTCCGTCGTTTGCTGCCGTCTCCTCCCATTTTGGGCCACTACGACCTAACGGCACCTATTGAGGTACACACAGATGCCAGCGGTGTTGGCCTCGGGGCTGTCCTTGCGCAGCGCAAAGAAGGGTTTCCTGAATATGTTGTGGCATATGCAAGCCGTACGCTTACTAAAGCCGAGACCAATTACACCGTCACGGAAAAAGAATGTCTGGCAATCATCTGGGCGCTTACTAAGTTGCGCCCCTATTTGTATGGCCGCCAATTCGATGTCGTCACGGACCACCATGCACTATGCTGGCTGTCGTCATTGAAGGATCCCTCAGGTCGTCTCGCCCGCTGGGCACTTCGCTTAAAAGATTCTGATCCACAGTGTGCACACTCGGGACTTTTAAAAACGTACCAGCGGCTCCGACAACGCTACTACTGGCGAGGAATGTACAACTACGTCCAAAAGTTCGTTCGCTCATGCCCCGACTGCCAGCGCCGGAAATCTTCACCCCAACTCTCGCCAGCTGGTCTGCAGCCTCTACCCTGCCCTACCCGGCCATTCGGGCGTGTTGGCATCGATTTGTATGAGCCACTTCCCTTGACGTCGGCTGGTAACCGCTGGGCCATTGTGGCAGTAGATCACCTTACATGATACGCCGAAACCGCCGCTCTCGTAGCAGCTACCTCGCGCGATGTTGCCTCATTCCTACTTCGCCGATTCATCCTGCGGCATGGTTCACCCCAAGAACTGCTCAGCGCCCGCTGACGCGTCTTCCTGTCGGAAGTAGTTGAAGCAATTCTCAAGGAGTGCCACGTTGTTCATCGTACGACTACGGCGTACCACCCTCAAACGAATGCCCTCACAGAACGCTTCAACCGTACACTCGGCGACATGTACGTCACCTCCGACCACACGAACTGGGACGCCATTCTGCCCTTCGTGACCTACGCGTATAATACCGCAACGCAGAGCACCACTGGATTTTCACCCTATTTCTTCCTGTATGGTCGACACCCTTCGCACACCATCGACACCATTCTACCTTACCGGCCGGATGCATCCGAGTGTGTGCCTATTTCTGCCACGGTCAGGCATGCAGAAGAGTGCCGCCACATAGCACGGGCCTTTACTTCCGATGATCAAGAGCGCAAGAGGAGCTCTCGCGGTGACGCCACTTGGACGGTCACCTTCGATCCGGGAGCGCTCGTGTGGCTCTCAGTCCCTTTCACTGCCCCTGGTCTCTCATCAAAACTGGTCCCGAAGTATGAAGGTCCTTATCGTGTTCTCGAACGCGCATCCCCTGTGAACTACGTAATAGAACGAGTTGAGCCATCTTCAGACATGCGCCGCCGTGGACGAGACATTGTCCATGTCGACCGTCTAAAGCGTTACTTCGACCCGCTCATCGTGACGAGCTGTTAGGTCGCCGGACGGCTCCCTTATCGCTTCCGGGGGTGATTGTAGTGAAGAAGAGAGACGCGCTAGTGGATACAGCGCTACTGGCTCTAAACGCTAGTGGGTCTAGCGCTCTCGCTCAGCAACGGCTCTCGTGCTTGGAAGCTGTTACTGTGCTCACCGTTGACGCTGCGCTGCTCCAAGCTCTGCCGAATAAACACCTTTAGAATTTATTTATTTATTATTGCGATAGCAATTATATGGACACTTCAGCCGGATTTCTGCCAGTCGGCGTCGCCGTCGTCGTCGCCGTCGCCGTCAGGTTCCCTATAGATAAAATCTTCACCGCGCGCCGTATGCCCGAGCGGAAGCGTGCGGGGACGCGCGCTATCACGGAGAGCGAACGCACTCATCTCCCACGCGCACGCAAGGAAGCAGGAAGCTAGCGCCGGAGGGAGCGGGGGGGGGACTCTGCCAACAGCTGCGCTCGTCGCTCGTCCGCACCGTCTCTTATCTCCACACGGCTCTGAGCTTTATGCGCCGTGCCAGGGGGGTGAATCTTCCTATACCTCCCATTGGTACATTTATAGCAGACGCTCAGTCGACGCTAGCGCCAAGGCACACTTCAGTTAGGCCCTAGCGGATGGATGACGGTACTACGGTGGCGAAAAAAATAAAAAAATAAAGAAAAGCGGCCCGATTTTTTTTACCCTCCCCCTTCCGCTATAGCACTTTTTTTCTTCCTTTTTTATGATAACGTTGTTCCGCTCTTTTCTCCTTTCCCTCTTGACTTTCCTATTCCTCCTCGCAAGCCTCGCCTCACCCTCCCCTCATGCAACGCGCAATGCTCTTTTTTATTTCTTTAGCTATCCACGGCGCGTTTTTTTTTTGTCGCGGGCGTTATCAGACGCACTGCCGGACCAAAGCGCGCGCTCCGCGCTCCTCTCCTGTCCGGCCGTGCCATTCGTGCATTCGTGCTGCGTGCATGTGTGCAGTGGATTCTTTTTGCGTTTTCATGCACGCAGTGCCGTTCATTATTAGTATCAAGCAAGCATGCGCCCAAATTATATTTCAAAAATAATTGCACTCACAACACAACAGTTCTTTGGACTCACTTTATTGTGTTCGTTTGCGAAAACCAGAATTGGAAAGGACAGTGCAACACACTATAGAATGCAACAAAACGCGGATGGTGTTCCATGTACGCACATGTAAAAAACATTTATTGTAATTGATCTAATGGCCAATGCGCAGAATAACTTCTCACGGGCTGCTTTTCGCTCGGTCCATAAAATCCACCTCCGTGAAGTGTCCCGAGCATATTCTGCGGTTGTTGACCTTGTCTCTGGGCAAACCCATTAGGTCCATCCTTGATGATGCATGGTGTTTAATGGCGCAAGGGCCAAGTATGGCCAAAGAGCGCCATGCCAGTGTTTGTGAGTCTGTAGTGGAGCAATGAATTCTGAGAAGTAGATGAGGCGTGGCTGTAAAGGGGCCTAAAAATAATCGCTGTATAGTGCGTAAAATATACATGTACTAAAATCATGGCAATGACTAATGAGGTGTACTATGCAATGGAGAATGCATTGAGAAAGAAGAATACTATATTTAAAATATTTAAAATGCAGTAATTGGCAAGAAGCACTACTGCCTAAACAGAGCCCTTGAACCACAAGGGCCTGGAGGCATGTGCTAAATAAAAACTACTATCACAGCGGCATCCTCTGGAGAGAGGATGCGCTACGAACTAGTTGGGCTAATAACATGCAGGACCACATCGTTCAAAAATTTGACGACGGCTTTGGCATTAAAAAGCGGTTCTTCACCAAGAAACATAATGGGGTGAAGCGGGACATGATATTGGTACGCTTGTGGAAAATATTTCCTTCTTTCTGTTTCGGCTTCCCGGCACTCCACGAGGACATGGAGGACGGTCAGCCTTTCACCACATCTACCACAGGTTGGTGGTTCGTCACCAGTAAGCAAAAAATTGTGGGTGCCATATGTATGTCCTATTCTGAGACGACAGAATAGGACATCAGTTCGTCGTGTTTTCGTTATGGGAGGCCAGGAACCTAACTGTGGTTTAATGAAGTGAAGCTTATTATTTATTTCAGCATCCCACAAGCGTTGCCAGTGGCTTCGTAGTTTCTTTCGCAGGAAAGGCTTCAAATCTGTTGCAAAAACAGCACTTGTAGGGTTAATAGCCTGAGATGTAACAGATGTGGCCATTTGATCTGCTCGAACATTACCCTCAATGCCTCTATGACCCGGCACCCAGCATATAATTATATGCCGGTTTGATATATACGCTCTGCATAGGATGGAATAGAGCTCAGTTAGTAAAGGATTTTTGTGTTTGCAGAGTGACATCAGGGCTTTCACGACGCTTAGGGAGTCCGTAAATATAATTGCTTTTTGAAGTTTTGATTTCCTTATATGGTTCACGGCCGACAATAGTGCATGGGCCTCAGCCGTAAAGATACTCGTTTCCGGGTGCAGTACACCGGATTCCGAGAAGGATGGGCCGACGGCTGCATATGACACGCCGGTATGTGACCTAGAAGCGTCTGTGTAAAACTCTGCGCATGTGTACTTGGATTGAAGCTCTAGGAAGTGCATTTTAATGTGTGCCTCTGGTGCGTTTTTTGTAACCTCTACAAATGATGTATCGCAATCTATGAGTTGCCACTGCCACGGTGGTAACAGTTCTGCTGGAGCCATAAGACAATGTTCAAGAACAGGAACACCCATTTCCTCACTGAGGTTCCTCACACGCAAAGAGAAGGGCTTTCTCGCTGCCGGTCGATTATGGAAGAGTGTGGTAGCGGTCACGTCATTTATAGTTGAATAAGAAGGATGTTCAGTGTTCGCGCGTCTGCTCAGAAAATACGTGAAACTGCTATATGAACGCTGCAGATGGAGTGACCACTGATTCGACTCTACATAGAGGCTCTGGATAGGACTTGTTCGGAAAGCACCGGTCGCGAGGCGGATTCCCAGATGGTGAACGGGGTCTAGTATTTTTAATGCACTTGGCGTTGCGGAATTATACACTATAGCTCCGTAATCGAGACGTGAGCGGACAAGACTTTTATAGAGGTTAAGCAGACACTTTCGATCACTACCCCAAGTCGTACGTGACAGAAGCTTTAAAAGGTTCATTGTCTTCAGGCATTTTGCCCTCAGATACTTAATATGAGGAATAAATGTAAGCTTGGAATCTAAAATAATGCCTAGAAACTTATGCTCGCTGCTCACAGAGAGCGCATCTCCTTTGATTTCTATACTGGGGACAGGCGTTATGCCTCTCTTGTTTGTAAAGAGTACGCAAGTGCTCTTCTGGGCGTTTACTTTAAAACCATTCTCATCTGCCCATTTGGACAATCTGTTTATTCCCAGCTGCGCTTGTCGTTCGCAGATGGCAATATTGCATGACTTAAAGGCTATCTGCACATCGTCGACATAAACAGAATAAAACATAGTGCGTGGGATGACTGTGTGCAGGGAACTCATTTTTACAATAAATAATGTGCAACTAAGCACGCCCCCTTGTGGCACACCGGTCTCTTGGGTGAATGACTTGGAAAAAGCGTTACCCACTCTTACGCGGAATGTGCGATTAGATAGGTAACTTTCGATTGTATTTAACATGTTGCCACGGACACCCATCGCGGAAAGATCTCTGAGAATGCCGTAGCGCCATGTCGTGTCATAAGCTTTCTCTAGGTCGAGGAACACTGAAAGACAGAACTGCTTATGTATAAAAGCGTCTCTAATATAAGACTCAATGCGAACAAGGTGGTCTGTTGTGGACATACCTTCCCTGAAACCACATTGGAAGGGGTCTAGTAATTTGTTATTTTCAAGGAAACAGATTAAGCGCCTGTTGATCATTTTTTCAAATATTTTGCACAGACAGCTTGTTAGCGCTATTGGCCTGTAGCTGCTGGCTAGGGACGGGTCTTTGCCTTGTTTAAGCACGGGGATGACTATGGCCTCCTTCCACGAGGGCGGGATATACCCAGCCGCCCACATGGCATTGAAAAGAGACAGGAGTGTTTTCAGCGCTTCAGGATGCAGGTGCTTAATCATTTCATACATGACACGATCGCCGCCTGGCGCCGAGTTGTTGCAGCAAGTAAGAGAAGCTTTAAGTTCAACTAGGCTGAATGGGCAGTTGTAATCTTCATTTTGTGAACATTTTCGATCAAGGGGCTTTCGCTCTGCGTGTTCTTTGAACCTGAGAAATGCTTGTGTGTAGTGGGACGCACTGGATACATGTTCGAAGTGTTCGCCCAGACAACCTGCCTGGTCTTCCAGGCTCTCACCTTGTGTACTGACTAACGGTAAAGGGTGTACCTCCCGGCCTTTTAATTTATTTACTCGATTCCACACTTTTGTCTCATCCGTGTAAGAATTTATACTGGAGATGTACTTCTCCCAACTCTCCCTTTTAGCACGTCGACGTGTTCTTCTACCCTGGGACTTTATTTGTTTGAAACTAATCAAATTTTCAGCAGTTGGGGAGTTGCGAAGTCGTCCCCAAGCTTTGTTTTGATTTTTCCGTGCTTGTTTACATTCTTCATTCCACCACGTGATGCGACGTTTATTCGTAAGTCCGTTAGTTTGAAGGATGCATTTCGTGGCAGCGTCAATTATTAAGCCTGTTATATACGCCACAGCGTCTTCTATATTAAAGGAGGCAATATCGTCCGTGCTTAAATATGTAAGTTCTCGGAAATGTTCCCAGTTAGCTGTGTCCACCTTCCATCGGGGAATGTGTGCCGAGCATCCATCCTGCTTTGTTAAGTTTAACATGATTGGGAAGTGGTCGCTCCCAAAAGGGTTTTTGATAACGGACCACTCCAGGTACGGGATTAGCGTACACGACACGATACTTAAATCTATGGAGGAGTATGTATTATGCGCCACGCTGTAGTACGTTGGCTCTTTCTTATTTAGTATACATGCTCGTGAGGAAAACAGAAAGTTTTCAATCAGGCGACCTCTCGCATCGCAACGAGAGTCTCCCCACAAGGTGTTATGTGCATTTAAATCTCCGACAACTATGTATGGAGCAGGAAGTTCATCTATGTAATTTTGAAATTCCGTTTTATTAAGTGAATAGCTGGGAGGGATGTATATTGAACTAATAGTGATTAGCTTGTCAAACAACACCCCTCGGACAGCAACTGCCTCTAGGGGCGTATGAAGTTTTAATTCCCGGCAGACAATACCTCTATCGACTACAATAGCCACACCACCGGAAGACACGACTGTGTCATCGCGGTCTTTACGAAAAATGGCGTATTGCCGGAGAAAGTTTGATTGTGTAGGTTTAAGGTGTGTCTCTTGAACACACAGCACCTTAGGATTAAACCTGTGTAGGATTTCTTTGACGTCATCGAGGTTGTGAAGGAGTCCTCTGACGTTCCATTGTATTATTTGTGTATTCATGTTGGAAGTGTTTTTGGTGCTGTGTGTTTAAAAAAGAGACTAATTTAACTTACAGAGCCCTTGTCGGGCCCTGTGATGCGGGCTTTTTCTTTTTTGGAGCGATCGCGAGATTCTCGCGGCTCCTTTGGCGCTTGCGGCGCTGTCTGGCAGGTTGTTGTGTCCATCGCCTCTTGCGAGGCGCTGGACACGCGCTCTTGCGAGCGGTTGTTTTGACGGGAAGGCCTCGTTTCGAGGGATGAGGCCCTTGAGGCCACCAGCCCGGAGGTTGATGGCCCCTTCTTGTGAGTTGGCGGAGCAGCGCTAGCTGCAGCCGCCGGGGGGGCGGATGGCGTCACTGCCGGCTCACTGTGTGCGGGCCGGACAGCCGCCGGAAGCCGTTGCGACGCTGCCCCCTGACGCGCCACTTCGGCAAAGGTGTTCTTTGGCAGGTAGGATACCCGCCTGCGTGCCTCCTTGAACGTTAGATTTTCCTTTACTTTAATCGTTACAATTTCTTTTTCTTTTTTCCAGGACGGGCACGACCGCGAGTATGCGGCGTGCTCGCCATCACAGTTCACACAGTGAAGAGAGTTTTCGCATGTTTCAGAGGAATGGTCACCGGAGCTACATTTAGCACATGTCTGTCGGCCTCGGCAGTTCTGGGAACTGTGGCCGAAACGCTGGCACTTGAAGCAACGAAGAGGATTTGGTACATAGGGTCTGACCCGTAGCTTTACATAGCCTGCCTCGATTGTCTCGGGCAGGATGCTTGAGCCAAAAGTAAGGACTATATGTTTGGTTTTGATCTGTTTGCCGTCCCGTCTTAGCATGATTCGTTTAACAGTGATCACGTTTTGCTCGCTCCAGCCTTCCAACAGTTCAGCTTCTGTCAGTTCCATGAGGTCATCGTCAGAGACAACACCACGGCTGGTGTTCATAGTTCGGTGCGGGGATATTGTCACTGGGATCTCCCCGAATGATACTAGGTTAGGAAGCTTTTCGTGCTGTTTCACATCGCGGAGCTCCAAAAGGAGGTCGCCGCTAGCCATTTTCGATGCTTTGTAGCCTGCTCCAAGAGCTTTCGTCAGACTTTTCGAAACAAGAAAGGGTGAGATCATTCTCACCGTCTTTTCGGGTTTATCAGAATGGATCACATGAAATCGGGGGAAGATTTGCAATCTGTTGCCATGGAATTCAAAAATATCTTCGGTGCGCCCTCGTTTGTGAGAGCGATCAGGGAGTCGGGGGAATGAAGAAAAAGCCATAAGCTAACAATGATTTCGGTAACTATGCCAGCCGCCCACCACCGAGCCCAACAAGGGGACGCTACAAGACCCGAAGGAGATGCAGACGCCAGCTGTACATAGTCACTATAACCTAATATAATAGACCCAAGGATGGATAAACTACACCAGGTTAACCCTTGCTGCCTGGAAAATTGGAAGTAAAACGAAGTGAAGAGAAGACAGGAGAGATGGAAAGTGAGAGAGAAAGACGAAGGTTGGAGGGAGAGAGAGAGAGAGACAGGAAAAGGCAACTACCGATTTCCCCCGGGTGGGTCAGTCCGGGGGTGCCGTCTACGTGAAGCCGAGGCCAAAGAGGTGTGTTGCCTCCGCCGGGGGGCCATAAAGGTCCAAACACCCGGCTTCGACTCAACCTCCAGGATCCCCTTTTCCCCGGACACGGCTAAGCCGCGCACGGTTAGACGCGGGAGGGTCCAACCCTCGTGTGCTCGGGTACGTGGTGGCGCAGCTCACCAAACGCCTGCTTGCGCAGACGCCCCTGCGGGGAGGTCCATCCTTCCTGCGTAGGTTAAAAACGCTTCCATCCTGAAGAACAGTGAAGATCATAAATTATAACATCGCAGTTGGAACATACAAAACAGAACTCGTTTCCTATCACGGCAGAGTACTAGTTGTGATATGTCAACCTTAATTCCCCGAAACGCATTTTTAAACGATCGCGAGCAATTAGATAGAAATAAGTGCAAAGCGCACAACTACACACGTGTTCCTTGCGATACGCACAGGTGGTACTATATTTATCAGGAGCTTTATGTTCGCTGCTTGTTGGCATGAAGATTTACTGCATCGTTGTGGTGTTTTCAAATCAGCCAACTTATGGTGTTGGGCTGCTGAGCACGAGGTCGCGGGCTCGAATCCCGGCCACGGCGGCTGCATTTCGATGGGGGCGAAATGAGAAAACACCCGTGTACTTAGATTTAGGTGCACGTTAAAGAACCCCAGGTGGTCCAAATTTCCGGAGTCCCCCACTACGGCGTGCCTCATAATGAGATCGTGGTTTTGGCACGTAAAACCCCATAATTTAATTTAAATCAGCCAACTGCTGCCACACCATCGGACAGCCATGTACGACTGCGCACAATTACTATCACAAATAAAAACCGGGAAGTAAACAGCACGGTGCTCACCTGTTTTCTTTAGGGATACGGTAGAATTTCACGTCGCATGGTTCACTTCGTCTTGATGTGTTCGTACACCACGGAACCACACACGAACAGCGACAGCTGCGAGGCATGGTGAAAAAAAAAAGCCGACAAACGTGCAACGGTAGGTTACCACACGGACCACACTGCTAGCACGGAAGGCGAAAAACTGACCGTATAATGCATGAAAAAAAATTTCTGTCGTTTTGGCCGTTATCAGCACGGCCGACGACGAGCGCGGGCCGCGCCGCCGATAGTTGAAGGCGAGAGAGAAACGACAAAGTTGAGAGAGGGTTGACAAGAAAAAAAAAAGGAAAAGCGATTTTGGTTCCGCATCCATCTCATGGATGGCGCTGCAATTCGCGTGGACAAAAAACCAGCGGAGTTTCCGGGGCCTGGCCGTGCATTCGCCGCTCAGTTTCCGTTGAAGCGATAGACCGCACGTACCTTCGCCCGCTGCGGCGTATGCTTGCTGCCAGCGTTTTGACAGTCGTTGTCTGCAGTCATTCAGTGTGATCTATTCGTGTTTGTTTGTGCGCGCTCACACCACGCTTGTTCATTCAGTTAGTAATAGTCGGGCCACATTTTCCAACGCACGCTACACATGCAATGCTGCCCGGATCGGCAGTGCAGCGCTACAGGTGTGTCCCTTCGCACGCGCTGCCCACGGGAAGCGCTTCTCATCAACACCACCGTTTCACAAGCGCCTTCTCGTGGTCATCGAGTCTCTCCATGTCGGTCTACTTACGGCGCAGCACATCTGCTTACTTAATCAGCTCATGTTTACTACAATTCACATTGCTACCAAAGCCGCTCACCTTACTTCGTATGACATTGCTGTGTTGCTATCGCATTCATTGCTTCACCCTTAGGGCGAAACTGTGACATTTTTTGTAAGCTGACGGTCGTAAGTCCGAATCCTCCGCCAGTCCACTACATTTTCAGGCATTGAGTGGCGCCTAACACCGGCATAAAAAAATCGCCGAGCGCTCGTGGGGCTATACTATAGTCAAGGTGCAACCAAATTAGGAAGGCCCACTAAGCTTCAACAAAGTCACTCCCTCACCAGAACAGGAATTGGTCTCCCTGGTGCAGTATTCCGCCACTACCTCCAAAATGATTCCTCCAATTTACCCATGGCCCTCAGTCCCCAGCGGCTTCGGAGCACCTGACCAAGGCGGCGGTCAGACCTGCTACGCGGCAGAGGGTGCTAAGAATCTTTGGGTCCGGACAGGCCGCCAATGGAAACTGAACCTGGCAACGTTCAACACGCGCACCCTATCGAGTGAGGCTATAGCAGGGCTATTTGAAGAATGATTAGGTATTGCTTGGGATATTATTGTCCTTAGTGAGGTGAGAAGAACTGGTGAGGCTTATACAGTGCTGACTAACGGCCACGTCCTCTGCTACAGCGATCTTCCAGATTAGAGAGAATTCTTAGTAGGATTTTGTAGTCCATAAGGACATAGCGGACAACACTGATGAATTCTACAGCATTAATGAGAGGGTAGCAGTCATCGTAATAAAGCTGAATAGGAGGTAGAGAATGAAGGTTGTACAAGCCTACGCCCCAACTTCCGGTCACGATGATGAAGAAATAGAACAGCTTGATGAAGATGTTGAATTAGCAATGATAACGGTGCAAACTCAGTATACTTTAGTCAATGCAAAAGTAGGGAAAAAGCAGGCTGGCGAGCAAGCACTTGGCAACTATGGCATCGATTCTAGGAACACTAGAGGAGAGATATTGGTAAAATTCATGGAAAGGAATCGGCTCAGAATAATGAACACCTTCTTCAGGAAGCGCAGCAACAGGAAGTGGACCTGTAAAAGCCCAAATGGAAAAACAAGGAATGAAATAGATTTTATACTCTCTGCCGATCCCACCATAGTGCAGGATGTAGAAGTGTTAGGTATGGTAAAGTCCAGTAACCATAGGTTAGTGAGGTGTAGGATTTCTCTCAATTTGAAGAGAGAAAGAATAAAGTTAGTCATGAAGAAACAGGCCAACTTAGACGCAGTAAGTGTAAAAGCATACCTATTCCGGCTGGTGCTCGCAAACAAATATGCAGCTTTAGAACAGCAAGATAAAGACAACATAGAGGTAATGAATGAAACCGTAACTAGGTTGATCTCAGAAGCAGCAATTGATGTGGGAGGTAAATAAGGCACCAAGGCAGCCAGTAGGTAAGCTCTCCCAAGGAACAAAGGACCTAATAATGAAACGGCAAAACATGAAAGTGTCAAACTCGAGAGGTCAGATAGAATTCGCTGAATGGTCGAAACTGATCAAAAAGAAGAAAGTAAGGGATATCCGAAAGTATAACGTGGAAAATATTGAGGAAGCAGTAAAATATGGACGCTGCATGAAATCAGTGAGAAGAAAACTAGACATGATGATGATGATAAAAATGTATTTATTGTAGGATGGCTCGAAGGCCTATTATGTGGATTAGGAAGGGGAGAAGGAAGGAGAAATTAGAGCCGTCCTAGAAGCTGCGTGTCCTTGGCGAAACCTAAGAGCGAGTCCAGAATGGCCTTGTCGGAATCCGCCAATCCAGTAGCCGGCCTAATCCAATACTCGTAGGACGACACTTGCACCGCGCTCAGGTGGTGGTCCCGCTGCTTAGCGTAGCGCTGGCACTCCTAAAACAAATGGGCTGCGGATGGTCGCGTGGCCACGCCGCAGTCAGGACACCTGTGCGGCTTCTGGGGTGCTTCTTCGTCCTCAGAGGCTGTCGAGGGGCCAGGTTCCTGCGACGGAAGGGAGTCAGGAGAAGGGAAAGGAGGGCGTCTCTCCCAGCGGGGTGGGTACTGCCGCCAACACTCCAGCACGTCTGGTGTGAGGACGAAGCCGGAACGGAGCCTATGCAGCAGCACCTGCCCCGACCTGGGAAGACCCAGGGGAAGTGGGTTTGGGTCTGGCGGGACACTCGCATGGAGTTCCTTCTTGCGTCGGTTGGCTGCTACTCTCAGAGCTCTGTCTGGGTCATGCGGTGGTCCTTTTGTCGTGCTAGTTGTGGTGCTGAGGGTCTCTGAAGGATCCCGGGAGATGACGCGGTTGGAAAGAAGGGCGCGCGCCGCCTCATGGGTTCTCTCGTTTCCCTCGATGCCCTGGTGACAGGGATCCAATGAAGTGTCGCAGTGACCCCGCGGACCTCCGCACGCCAGAAGGCCTGCTTGACCAGAAGAACTTCTGATGAGGCTGTGTGGCGAGACTTGCAAACATGCAGTGCATATTAGGAGTCTGTGTATATATCGATGTGTTTTGCATGTGTGTTGCTTCAGACCTGGTCTACCGCTCAGCCTATCGCCCGGAGTTCAAGTTCCGTTGGGTCGTCGGCATCAGCAGTTATGAACGTAGAATGTGTGGCACAAGAACCGATACGTGGTAGGCGACTGCTTCCTCACTGGTGCGTGGGTCGAAAGCTGCGTCAGTGTACACTTGTTCTTGGCTTGGTAGTGCACCTGCCAGACGCTGCGCATGAGGCGCAGCAAATGCTGCCCGACGGTGCGCATGTTGTGCGCCCATGTTTCGGGGCGTTGGTGTAGTGTCGACGACAGCAATGTCATCCCAAGATGGAATTTGCGATGGCAGTTGGGGTAAAGTTGATATGGGTCCTTTCCCATGTAGGCCAGTAGTGCCCTGCCTTGTCTGGTGTGCTTCAGGCGCTCCTCGTGGCCTGCTTTGGATGCTGCGATGGTTACGCGGAGGCTAGGCAACTTCGCATATCAGTGCAGCTCCTCGACACGTGTGTGCTTCGGGAGCCCTGTGATGATGCGGAGAGCTGCTATGTGGAGTACCTCTAGCTGTGTCCAGTGCCGAGCAAGCAGGTCATAACAGCGTGCTCCGATTATCGCTCGGGATCTCAGCAAAGCACTCACAAGTTTTCGGCATACCTTGGTACCAGCACCACCCATGCGGAAGCAGATCCGTTTTATGAGGTGCATAGTCTTGTGCCACGTTCGGCGAAGGTCAGTGAGCCACGAATCCGCTGTGCCTGTGTGATCAATAGGTATCCCGAGAACGCGCACTGGTTTTTCCGATCGCTGTAGTGATTCGCCTCCGAGAGTAATCGTGAGGGCAGCTTCATCTTGCGCTGAGCCTCGGATCACCACGTACATTGTCTTCTAAGGAGATTGCCGCCTACCAATTTGTGGCAGGTAGTGGTCAATAACGTCAAGTGCCGCCTGCAGGGTCTCTTGCTGATTGCGAATCGGTCATGACGCAGTCTATAACGTGATGTCATCTGCGTAAATGGTGAAGCCCAGTTCGGAAATAGCCTCTAGTCGCTGAGCCAGGCCAGCCAAATAAAGTCAAATAAAGAGCAGTGGTGACAGTATGGAGCATTGCGGGACTCCCACAATGTTTGGGTAAACCTTCCCGACGTCTCCGTCTACCCGTAAGAAAAAAGTGCGATCTTCAATGAAAGAGCGCATAAAGTTGAGTGGGTGGCCTGTGATTCCGTGCCTCTCTGCTGCTTCGATGATGGCCTCATGCGTCACAGTGTCAAAAGCTTTTCGGAGGTACACCGCCACGAGGATGCTCGGATAACGGTTTCCTCGACCGACTGTCTATCGACGCAGTACACCTTCCTTCACAAGCAGGAGGCTGTCATGAGTGCCAAGGTTTGGTCGAAACCCTGTCTGTGCTGGATGGAAGCGACCCTCTGTTTCTAGAAAGTGAGATATGCGCGTCAAGGTCATTCGCTCCGCCAGCTTACACGTAGTAAGTGTGAGTGATACTAGAACATCTGGCTGTACATAGAAAAAGGCAAAATGTATGCACTGAAAGATAAGCAGGGTAACATCATAAGCAATTTCGATGACATAGTAAAAGCAGCGGAATAATTCTATACGGACCTGTACAGAGCCCGGAGCAGCCAAGGCACTTTCATTCGAAGTAGTGATGAACAAGATACAAAGGCCCCTTCTATAACTAGCGATGAAGTTAGAATGGCCTTGAAAGACATGACCAGGGAAAAAGCTGCTGGGGAAGATGGAATAACAGTCGATTTAATCAAGGATGGAGGAGATATCATACTTGAAAAGCTTGCGGCCCTTTATACGCAATGCCTTACGACTTCAAGTGTACCAGAAATCTGCAAGAACGCCAACATTATACTCAGCCATAAGAAGGGAGACGTTAAAGAATTGAAGAATTATAGACCAATTAATTAGCTTGCTCTTAGTATTGTATAAAATATTCACAAGGTAATTTCAACTAGAATCAGGGCAACACTTGACTTCAGCCAACCAAGAGAACAGGCTGGCTTCAGGAAGGGATATTCTACGATGGATCATATCCATGTCATCAACCAGGTAATAGAGAAATCTGCGGAGTACAATCAACCTCTCTACATGACTTTCATAGATTATGAAAAAGCATTTGATTCAGTAGAGATACCAGCAGTCATAGAGGCATTAGGTAACCAAGGAGTACAGGATGCATACGTGAATTTATTGGCAAATATCTACAAGAATTGCACAGCAACCTTGGTTCTCCACAAGAAAAGTAGAAAGTTACCTATCAAGAAAGGGGTCAGGCAAGGAGGCACAATCTCTCCAATGCATGCTTAGAAGTATTCAAGCTCTTAGACTGGGAAGGCTTAGGAGTGAGAATCAATGGCGAATATCTCAGCAACCTTCGGGTTGCAAATGACATTGTCCTATTCAGCAACAAGGGGGACGAATTGCAGCAAATGATTGAGGACCTTAACCAAGAAAGTCTAAGAGTGGGGTTGAAGAATAATATGCAGAAGACAAAGATAATATTCAAAAGCCTGGCAAGGGAGCAAGAATTCAGGATCGCCAGTCAGCCTCTACATTCTTTAAAGGAGTACGTTTATCTGGGTCAGTTACTCACAGGGTAGCCTGATCCTGAGAAAGAAATTTATAGAAGAATAAAGTTGGGCTGGAGTACATATGGCCGGCATTACCAAATCCTGACTGGGAGATTACCACTGTCGTTGAAAAGAAAAGTACAATCACTGCATTCTACCGGCGCTAACATATTGTTACGCGAAGAACGAGTCAGTAAGACGGGCAACTATTTACAGGATGTATTTACAACAGCGGTTGCAGCGCTGACCGGTTAGGTTCACAGCGCGAGCCCAGCTCGTTCTTCCTCTTCTTTTCTCGAGTGATGGCGCCCGCGCGCCTCGGTCAAACAATCAAATACCACACGCATGTAGCAATATGGGGCAGAAACTTGGAGGTTAACAAAAAAGCTCAAGAACAAGTTAAGGACTGCACAAAGAGCGATGGAACGAAAAATGTTAGGCCTAACGTTAAGAGACAGGAAAAGAGCGGTGTGGATCAGAGAACAAACAGTGACAGCCGATATTCTAGTTGACATTAAGCGGAAAAAGTGGAGCTGGGCAGGCCATGTTGTGCGTAGGATGGATAACCGATGGACCATTATAGTTACAGAATGGATAGTAAGAGAAGGGAAGCGCAGTCGAAGACGGCAGAAAACTAGGTGGAGTGATGAAGTTAAGAAATTCGCTGGCGCACGTTCAAATGAGCCAGCGCAAGACAAACCGGGATGAGTGTAGATCGCAGGGATAGGCCTTCGTCCTGCAGGGGACATAAATACGCACCTCCTTAACATCATCATTCATCGCTCTTTTTCTCCCCCCCCTCCTTCACCAGTGTAGAGTAGCAGGCCAGAGCAAACGAACATTCAGGCCGACCACTCTGCCTTTCCTCAAATAAACCTCTCGCTCTCTCTGTCTCCAAAATGCTATTGAAATATTGATAGGACAGATGTTACCATTGTTTGGAAATGGTCATCAAATTCAATCTTAGGGACTGGAGCATGGGGAATTTAGTAAGACGCCTCGCATAGGTGATAATTTATTGAGTCCAGTATTTTTGTACAAAACCATTTGAGGGCAAAATGAGCAATACCATAGATGCTTAAGAAATGAGGGCGAATGATTAATGAAAACATATTGTGAACTCCTCTGCGGAGGTGCATATATTTTTGGCTCAGTTTGTCCTGTTAAGATATGAAATCGCGTGATAAGAGAAGGTAGACGTGCTTCTTGATGTGATGTATCATTAGTGACGAATTTAGGAAGCCCAAGGCATAAACGGAATGCTTCTCGTTCTGATAGTATCAGAGACCGAATGTTGCATGCAGGTCTGCCAGAAAACAAAACACAGCCAAACTCTATCATCAGGTGAGCAGACATGCAATAGATCGTAATCGTCACGTGCCGACATAATCCTGATCGATTGCTGCTAAGTCTACGCAGCCTTCCTACTGCGTGTGCTTCCTTTGAGGTAATATGCTCGATATGCGGACTCCAATTAATAAGCTTTTCATTGTACAGAACATCGAAATATTTAAGCGAACTCACCTGCGGGATACTCCCTTATCGATAACTAATCGAAATTTGCACAGGAATGTTTGGAGGAAAAGTTAGGAAGGCGTTTTTCCTGATATCAAGAGAGGCTAATGCCATCGAGCCGCAATTCTGGGCTACTGGAATTCAAGAACACCTAAACAGCTGCACTCACGATTAACATTAGGGAGTATCATTTGTTTCTTTTTACCAGACAGACTCTACGGAAACTTTATATTTGACTTTGTTTGGAAATGTAAAACTATGCGATATTCAATTCCATAGTCCGAGGTCGTTTTCCTTCTTCGGCTATTGTTGTTTGATTCGTTTTTGAAATGTTGCATTTAGATCACGCCCTACAAAACACTAAAGTTGTATTCCTCCGAGATCTCCACTGATCCAGATTATAGTGTTTCACGATGTGTGGATGTGAACCAAGTTGTCCTTGATGTCCCAACAACATACTTACCTGTTTATTCCAGTCGGCATTGATAACTTGAAATTATGTTTTTCCACAGATGATTTTGTTTTTATTCTTGGCATTTTTGCGGTGGCTAAGCACCTTAGTTACATAATATACGTATATGTGTAGACTGCGTTCGGTAGGTTATTTATTTAGAGTTTTATTTAGAGTATTATTTAGAGTATTTTAGAGTATTATTTAGAGTAGGTTATTTTTTGCAGTTTTATGCGCCGATATCCCAATCTGATTAGGAGGCAAGGCGTTCCTGCATTTATTTAGTCCCCATCGGAATGTCGCCACCGGAGACAATATCGCACCCACGACCTCGATCTCAGCAGAGCAACGCCTTAGCTGAGCTACCACGGCCGTCCTCACACGGGTTGGCAGAGTTGGACGCTCGCTTCTCTCAGAACGCGCAGCACCCATCTGACCTTATCTCCGCTATTATCCTGCCGTCTATTCTCTTTCACTCAGTGCTTGTCGAATATTAAAAATATATATTCTTTGGAGTTTTATGCGCCGATATCCCAATCTGATTAGGAGGCCGAGCGTTCCTGCATTTAGTCCCTATCGAAATGTCGCCATCGAAGACAATATCGCACCCACGACCTCGATCTCAGCAGAGCAACGCCTTAGCTGAGCTACCACGGCCGTCCTCACACGGGTTGGCAGAGTTGGACGTTCGCTTCTCTCAGAACGCGCAGCGCCCATCTGACCTTCTCTCCGCTATTATCCTGCCGTCTAATCTCTTTCACTCAGTGCTTGTCGAATATAAAAATATATATTCTTTGAAGTTTTATGCGCCGATATCTCAATCTGATTAGGAGGCCGAGCGTTCCTGCATTTAGTCCCTATCGAAATGTCGCCATCGAAGACAATGTCGCACCCACGACCTCGATCTCAGCAGAGCAACGCCTTAGCTGAGCTACCACGGCCGTCCTCACACGGGTTGGCAGAGTTGGACGTTCGCTTCTCTCAGAACGCGCAGCGCCCATCTGACCTTATCTCCGCTATTATCCTGCCGTCTATTCTCTTTCACTCAGTGCTTGTCGAATATTAAAAATATATATTCTTTGGAGTTTTATGCGCCGATATCCCAATCTGATTAGGAGGCCGAGCGTTCCTGCATTTAGTCCCTATCGAAATGTCGCCATCGAAGACAATATCGCACCCACGACCTCGATCTCAGCAGAGCAACGCCTTAGCTGAGCTACCACGGCCGTCCTCACACGGGTTGGCAGAGTTGGACGTTCGCTTCTCTCAGAACGCGCAGCGCCCATCTGACCTTCTCTCCGCTATTATCCTGCCGTCTAATCTCTTTCACTCAGTGCTTGTCGAATATAAAAAAAAATGTGGTTGATCCCTCTTATATAGGAATCGGTATAGAACACGAAAGTGAAACGTGTCTTCACAGAAGTAGTGTAATGTTTATTGCACATTGATATATAATGTCTATTGGTGTTTTGTGGCTAAAGCGCCCTTAGGCGTTGATGCACCCACGCTGACGCCTGGTGGCACGTCTCCTCCATCACGACTACCAACGTCGATGACCATGAGCAACCGTCGTGCATATGGAAGCTACACTACGCTGCACACGCTAGCACAACGCGAAAGACGAAGCACGTAATTGACACACTAATACAACGCGCAAGACAAAGCACGTAACTGAATCGTCACCGAGTCAAATCAGCGCGTACAGCGCGTCGTAATTGCAGCCTCCGCGATCAACTTCAGAAACATTTTCAGAGCTAATTGCGGAGGCCACGCTCCGCTGTGCTGAGTACGGTGAACGCCACCTAGGTGGCGTTGGTAGTGCTTCTTGATGCCAGCGTCCCTTTGAATGCTGGCATCGAGGCGTCGTAGTGCTGAGACCACCGAAGCGTTCACTGTCGGTGCGCGTTAGTGTCATAATGCAGTACTTCTCTTTTCTGCTCGTAGGCGGCGGCACCGCCCCGAGCAAGAGCGCGGGTACACGGAGGAGTGTTAGATATATAAGGCGCGTCTGTGTAGCTCTCTGCAAATGCGTTTGTGGCGCAATGGGTTAAACGCTCGGCGATCTATCGTCGCGGACTGAGAGGTCGTGGGTTCGATTTCCAAATTTTGCATGTTTGTGGAACTTTTTCTTCTGGTTTCTTTCTTTGTATTATGTTCGTGTACATTGTAAGAACGTCATATCCGTGACGGAAATACGTCAGTGAAGTCTTGGTGGACCCCGGCATAAAACACTTTCGTGTTAAAATATATATTCTTTGAAGTTTTATGCGCCGATATCTCAATCTTATTAGGAGGCCGAGCGTTCCTGCATTTAGTCCCTATCGAAATGTCGCCATCGAAGACAATATCGCACCCACGACCTCGATCTCAGCAGAGCAACGCCATAGCTGAGCTACCACGGCCGTCCTCACACGGGTTGGCAGAATTGGACGCTCGCTTCTCTCAGAACGCGCAGCGCCCATCTGACCTTATCTCCGCTATTATCCTGCCGTCTATTCTCTTTCACTCAGTGCTTGTCGAATATTAAAAATATATATTCTTTGGAGTTTTATGCGCCGATATCCCAATCTGATTAGGAGGCCGAGCGTTCCTGCATTTAGTCCCTATCGAAATGTCGCCATCGAAGACAATATCGCACCCACGACCTCGATCTCAGCAGAGCAACGCCATAGCTGAGCTACCACGGCCGTCCTCACACGGGTTGGCAGAGTTGGACGTTCGCTTCTCTCAGAACGCGCAGCGCCCATCTGACCTTCTCTCCGCTATTATCCTGCCGTCTAATCTCTTTCACTCAGTGCTTGTCGAATATAAAAAATATATATTCTGTGAAGTTTTATGCGCCCATATCTCAATCTGATTAGGAGGCCGAGCGTTCCTGCATTTAGTCCCTATTGAAATGTCTCCATTGAAGACAATATCGCACCCACGACCTCGATCTCAGCAGAGCAACGCCATAGCTGAGCTACCACGGCCGTCCTCACACGGGTTGGCAGAGTTGGACGCTCGCTTCTCTCAGAACGCGCAGCGCCCATCTGACCTTATCTCCGCTATTATCCTGCCGTCTATTCTCTTTCACTTAGTGCTTGTCGAATATTAAAAATATATATTCTTTGGAGTTTTATGCACCGATATCCCAATCTGATTAGGAGGCCGAGCGTTCCTGCATTTAGTCCCTATCGAAATGTCGCCATCGAAGACAATATCGCACCCACGACCTCGATCTCAGCAGAGCAACGCCATAGCTGAGCTACCACGGCCGTCCTCACACGGGTTGGCAGAGTTGGACGTTCGCTTCTCTCAGAACGCGCAGCGCCAATCTGACCTTATCTCCGCTATTATCCTGCCGTCTATTCTCTTTCACTCAGTGCTTGTCGAATATTAAAAATATATATTCTTTGGAGTTTTATGCGCCGATATCCCAATCTGATTAGGAGGCCGAGCGTTCCTGCATTTAGTCCCTATCGAAATGTCGCCATCGAAGACAATATCGCACCCACGACCTCGATCTCAGCAGAGCAACGCCATATCTGAGCTACCACGGCCGTCCTCACACGGGTTGGCAGAGTTGGACGCTCGCTTCTCTCAGAACGCGCAGCGCCCATCTGACCTTATCTCCGCTATTATCCTGCCGTCTATTCTCTTTCACTCAGTGCTTGTCGAATATTAAAAATATATATTCTTTGGAGTTTTATGCGCCCATATCACAATCTGATTAGGAGGCCGAGCGTTCCTGCATTTAGTCCCTATTGAAATGTCTCCATTGAAGACAATATCGCACCCACGACCTCGATCTCAGCAGAGCAACGCCATAGCTGAGCTACCACGGCCGTCCTCACACGGGTTGGCAGAGTTGGACGCTCGCTTCTCTCAGAACGCGCAGCGCCCATCTGACCTTATCTCCACTATTATCCTGCCGTCTATTCTCTTTCACTCAGTGCTTGTCGAATATTAAAAATATATATTCTTTGGAGTTTTATGCGCCGATATCCCAATCTGATTAGGAGGCCGAGCGTTCCTGCATTTAGTCCCTATCGAAATGTCGCCATCGAATACAATATCGCACCCACGACCTCGATCTCAGCAGAGCAACGCCATAGCTGAGCTACCACGGCCGTCCTCACACGGGTTGGCAGAGTTGGACGTTCGCTTCTCTCAGAACGCGCAGCGCCCATCTGACCTTATCTCCGCTATTATCCTGCCGTCTATTCTCTTTCACTCAGTGCTTGTCGAATATTAAAAATATATATTCTTTGGAGTTTTATGCGCCGATATCCCAATCTGATTAGGAGGCCGAGCGTTCCTGCATTTAGTCCCTATCGAAATGTCGCCATCGAAGACAATATAGCACCCACGACCTCGATCTCAGCAGAGCAACGCCATAGCTGAGCTACCACGGCCGTCCTCACACGGGTTGGCAGAGTTGGACGTTCGCTTCTCTCAGAACGCGCAGCGCCCATCTGACCTTCTCTCCGCTATTATCCTGCCGTCTAATCTCTTTCACTCAGTGCTTGTCGAATATAAAAATATATATTCTTTGAAGTTTTATGCGCCGATATCTCAATCTGATTAGGAGGCCGAGCGTTCCTGCATTTAGTCCCTATTGAAATGTCTCCATTGAACACAATATCGCACCCACGACCTCGATCTCAGCAGAGCAACGCCGTAGCTGAGCTACCACGGCCGTCCTCACACGGGTTGGCAGAGTTGGACGTTCGCTTCTCTCAGAACGCGCAGCGCCCATCTGGCCTTCTCTCCGCTATTATCCTGCCGTCTAATCTCTTTCACTCAGTGCTTGTCGAATATAAAAATATATATTCTTTGAAGTTTTATGCGCCGATATCTCAATCTGATTAGGAGGCCGAGCGTTCCTGCATTTAGTCCCTATTGAAATGTCTCCATTGAACACAATATCGCACCCACGACCTCGATCTCAGCAGAGCAACGCCATAGCTGAGCTACCACGGCCGTCCTCACACGGGTTGGCAGAGTTGGACGTTCGCTTCTCTCAGAACGCGCAGCGCCCATCTGACCTTCTCTCCGCTATTATCCTGCCGTCTAATCTCTTTCACTCAGTGCTTGTCGAATATAAAAAATATATATTCTTTGAAGTTTTATGCGCCGATATCTCAATCTGATTAGGAGGCCGAGCGTTCCTGCATTTAGTCCCTATTGAAATGTCTCCATTGAAGACAATATCGCACCCACGACCTCGATCTCAGCAGAGCAACGCCATAGCTGAGCTACCACGGCCGTCCTCACACGGGTTGGCAGAGTAGGACGTTCGCTTCTTTCAGAACGCGCAGCGCCCTTCTGACCTCTCCACTAAAAACTTCCGGCAAGACGATCACAATGCGATTTCACCATAGCATTCACCTCACATCAGTGATATAACACGCGACCACAAATCTCAAACTTTTGCGACGCCACGGGTAGCCTTTGCGAACAAAACTACGGCAAGAAATAACGCTTTATTTGGCGCTCGTTTTGAATTCCTAGCAAATATACTTCATGATTAAATACAAATTCGAGGAAGTCCGATATATCAGACCGTGATTAGGGAGCCGGCTGCTATCTAAGAAAGCAAAAAAATTGGGGCCATTTATATTTATATAGCGGCCATTTTTTGTGTTCGTGCTGCTTTTATTCTGTTAGGGCTGGGCGCACCGCCGCCGCCGAAAGATGACGCGAATTGTACATGTCTCGAAATCCAGGGGATGTTTATGGCTATATGGGTCCACGTTGCAGTTTCCCACAGAGCCGGCTGATACATGCTTTAATTAAGCGAGCCAAGCACACAGGCGGCTGGGACAGAGTGTGACGCATGCCAGAATCACCATACACATAATTTATTGTTCAGTAATCTTACAACTAAAAATTGGAGGCGGGTTGGGTCCCCATATCAGTTATGATCACTTATATTGCGGGTTTAAAAGGGCAGCACACAACACGACGCGAAGAAGATGGTTAACAGTACGGATCTTGTTTGTTGGCGGCTGTAATTAAAGCGACAGAGTGAAAAAACTTAAACAAAATCTAAAGGAAACCAAATACTTGAACTTTTACATATCCACCAACTGCTAACAAAAATAGTCAGGAACCTCAGTGCTCCGTCTGCAACCTATTAGCAAATGTGGAATCAACGTCGATGAAATCATCATGCCACCCAGCGGCCAGGACGGCATGGAGATAAATGACTTTGTACTCAAGCTGTCGGTTGAGTGTAACGCGGTCAGCAGCACCCAAATGACTGTCACCTCATGGTATTGCGAAACTGTCTCCCCGCATCTTCTCACAAGGCGCCCAAGAAGAGGCCAACCATCGAGTCCTCTGAAGGCACACGCCCCATGTCTCTTCAAAGTACATTTATGCCGGGTTAGCATTAAGAATCCTTTTTTTAGAAAAGTTATTCGCAGAACACTACAGCGATACTACCGCTCACCGAAGAAGCGCAATACTTGGGAGCTCACGGAGACCCTTCCATGCAGGATACAGATTGGAGATAATGCGAGCACACGTGACACTGGTGGTGGCCGAGAGCTCGCGCGAAGCCAGCGACATGGAAGTCGTGGACGCGCTTTCGGCGAGGGACTCCTATCTGCGCCGTGTGCCACTAGTGGTCGATCTTCGGAAATGCCGAGCAGCAATGTCACTCAGAACAGCGGGCGGCAGGAGTCACGCGTAAAGGTAGCGTATACATAATGCACTTGCGAAGACAAACTGCACAAGCAGCAGCTGTCTCGTTCCGTCGACAGTGCGCGGAGGACTTGTGCATGAACCCTGGTCGCGGAGGCATCTTCGCAGCTGGGATCCGGGATAAAGCACAGGAGTATGATTTCTGTCTCGGTGTCTCCTACTGAAAAATCAATAAACCGACTGAAAATTTCACAGCTCTTATTTTTGCGCAGCTATTATAGAAGGTGTTGTATGCGAGAGCGGCACACCTGACCACTTGACCCCCCCCTCAAAAAATGGTCAACGAAGTGTCGACGTTAAAGAAGACAAGATAGGGACAATCGCGTGGAAAATACGATGCGAATAAGATGCCAAATGAGCATATGACACACATAAAAATTAGACAGAAAGAGGCGGAACCGAGAGATGTAATTAAAATGTCATCTTGGAATAACTTGGACCACGATGTAGGTTGACTTTGTCTTTTTTAAGGTGGACTGTTGATTGACTCTTTCTTTTTTACTTTAGACAACAGCCTGCCACTAAGATATACCGAGAACTCTTCATTGTTCCTGAAGGAGTGGAGGTAAGTATTGCTCTTGCTATTGAGGTGCCCAGTATAACGTACAATAAGGAACAGAGCAAAAGCAGGACACAGAACAACTAAAGAAACGCACAGAACAAGTCCTTCGTCTTCACGACGTTTCTTATTCCCGGATCAAGTTTGGAGACGCCAATTGCCTCAAAAAAGAAAAAGAAAATAAACGAGATACTGCTGGAAGGAAACGAATTCTTTTAGATTTTTTATTCTTTTGAGCAATTGAAAAATTGGCCAAAATTTCCGCCACAAAAAAAAAACAAAACAAACGACGTAATATATCAACAAAATTGTGTGCACAAACAGGACTGAACGGTCCGATTTCTCCTAAAGAAATCCCCATGTGGAAGCAGTGCTGTTACTCAGTACAGTGGCATACCGGTGTGAATTTATTGCAGCACCTGTACTAAAAGGTGAGGCGTCCGTGTTAAATAGAGTAAGAACGAGCAAGCAGACGTAAAATAATTGTTTAACTGTAAGAAGAAATCCTTTTTTCTAATAACGTCGTTGTCCAGCTTGTTAACATCGATGACGGGTTTCAATTCCTCGTATGCATGAAAATATGAAATAAATATGAAGTAAATATTATCCTAGCGGATGAGTGCATCCTGTATATAGAGGCATCTAGGTACGTGTAACACTGAAATGGTAAGCATAGGAACACCAGGCTTTTATCACCCTGATTTAAAATTTTTGCTTTATGTAAATAAAAAAGAAACGCATCGTCTATCTTTACGGAGCACTTGCATTTTTCTCCATCGTAGTCAGGACGTCAAACAAGACAAACGTTCAAAGGAAGATGGAAACTTGAAATGATGAGGAGTAGTCGAACAAAGAAAGTCGCTTTAAACCAACGTTTCGACAAGGAAAATTGGCTTCTTCGGGGCAGTCACTGCTTCAGTTGCGGCCTTGACGAAGACACGTCCCCTTCTCGAAACGTTGGCTTAAAGTGACATTTCTTTATCGACTACCACTCAACGTTGTAGTCAGAACGGTAACACGTTCACTCATGCTCCTAGAAAGGACGCAGAAGAAGTCGATCACTTACGACTCTGAGCAGAATTCCCCGCCTGCACGCATTGGAGCAGAGGGATGCCGTTTCTGACGGAGAAACCCGACGTCCGCCCCTGAGGCGTTTCGAGGCTGCTGCTGTTTGCGCACCGAGCATTGACCTCCCAGGGACAAATCGTGCAGGAGAGGGTGCATAGTTTGCCGCACCTCGCTGCTAAACATTCTGATCTGCATGTGTGAAAACGTACGCACTGTAAGTGTCAGCGTGTGAACTACTAGACCTATAAATGAAGAGCACACGCCAACCAAGCAGCCATTCAGTTCAGTAAGCATGCGATTATTAAGGCGAAAGCCTGATGTGCCAACGTTGGTGGTGCCCTCGACGAAACTGCACCGTGACGAAAAATGGCTGACGCCAAAATGATTGGATTGACGTCACATTATTCAGGCACGTTCCTGTACACAAAGTTAACTAGTCACTTTGAAAAGGAAATTTGATAGATTTCTGCTTGGGTGGTAATCGAACCCGGGCCTCCACGGGGCGAGACGAGCAAGCTTTCCTGACGCCACGGCTGCTCCACCTTACTAAAGGTGTGCCTGTTGCGTGCCTCATTGCACACGTCACGTCGCAGCCATCTCGCTGAGTAGTGCGTGCGTCATTGGGTGGCGCACGTGAATGTGGGAAGAGGTGGCGCCACGTCATGAGTGTATAAAATGAGCGCGTTGATGGCGTTTCGAGATGTACAAACGGTATAATGCTTTCTCATTGCTACACGTCTTAGGAGTCTGCCGAATTTCATGTTTAGTAATTGCTGTCGTGCCAGGTGTTGTTGCGCAAAAAAAAAAGAAAAAAGCGGGCGCGCGTGCTCTGCGCACTCTACATCACAGACGGAGTGGTGGCGGCAACCATTGCTGCGTCTTAGTGAGGAGGTCGTACCACACGTGTCCGTCCCATTGTGGCTCATTACGTCTTGCAAGAAGTCTAGCTCCGATTGTGTATAACTTCATGTATTACCAAATGCGCAGCAGGCTTTCGTCTTCATGTGTTAAAAGAGTGTAACACCTGCCGCTCTTTTTCACTTCCGATGTTATGGAGGCTTTCATAAAATTATAGAAGATATTTATTCAAGAAGAGTAATTTGCAGCAAGTATAGAAAAGTCGGTTAGAGCGTTAAAGACCGAGAAAACACAGTCGCTTCATACATTCATTCAATCGACGTACAACGCCAGCTCTCCGATAAGTTCGATTCGTTTTCTCGGGGATTACTTGTGTCTGGGGGCAAGTTTCGTAGCAACGAATATCCGGCCGTGGATTTTTGCCCTGAGTGGCTGATTATTCGGACTTTGATAGGAACATTTGGGACCAAACTCATGTCATGGATGCATCCATGTGATCACATATCGCGCCTGAACGAGCAGATTTTGTTCATTTCTTTGATATATATATGTATATATATATATATAAAGCACTGACTATGGCACACAGCGTGAGAACGGACGTACCAAGAAGTCGTCTTCGTAATATTACACCATTCGCACATGCATGGAAGCATACGAAACGCCCTGCTAATGAAAGAGTCTCGATCCGCACGTCATGCCTCTAACCATTGCGAAGCGCGCACTTATACTCGCGTTCATAGGCGGAAAATTTTCATTTTCCCGGGGGGGGGGGGGGGGGGGGGGCTGGGGCCCGACCAGCTTTCCGAAACCTACCCATGTATATGTATATTTATAAATACATATGCTTTATATCTACCCTTTATACGCTTATATACCCTTATATGTACCTTTGTTCCCTTTGTATATATATATATATATATATATATATATATATATATAGAGAGAGAGAGAGAGAGAGAGAAAGCGTGACAGAAGCCCGCGAATACAAGCAGAATTGCCGCGCGACTGGCCGCTCGAGTTATTTTGCGTGTATTCGCAGGCTACTTTCACGCTCGGAAAAACATTTACGTAGCAGGTATTGCGTAACAGAATGCTGTATCGGCAGTATTTCGTGTTGCTCTATAATCTTCTAATTGACACTTTGATAATTAGGACAGTACATCTCAAGTTAGTTAATTCATTATAATTACCTAATTAAATCTCAGGAACAAAAAATTTCTGGCGGCTACTCCACTGTACTGGAGACAATACGCTCTAGGTTTGCTTCGCGTAACGCCGTTCCTCTTTTTTTAAGTCATGATGCGTGATAGCTGGGACACCCTATATATATATATATATATATATATATATACGTCATTGTCAACAAGGCTTTCGTCAGGGGAGCCGAAACGTCTTTTCTTGTATTCTTTCAGTGGTCGGTGTCCTTCTTTTCACCCTTCTTCATATATACCCTTTGCTAACAATTTTCTATTTCTCGCTTTATGGCAGAAGCGAATATATCGACAGTCCAGGTAAATTTTCGCTGTTGTTGTCGCCGTGATGTTCCGTATGTAATCCAAAAGCCATATCAATGAGCGACCCATACACTGTGGGTGAGGGAAAAAGCGCGTAACAGTGAGCCGAAAAGGATGGCGGCTTGATGGGCATTATCTTCCCACGGGCTCAATATTCGGGTTAGTTGTAGGTCACGTAATGAAACGTAAATGGGAAGGAGAGCACGCGTCTTTTCCTCTAGCCCTGCCGTAGCTGTGAATGAGTTTGCGCGTGTTGACGCTTATGCGGCCCGCGTGCCGTATCTAATTGTTGGTAATCATTGGTGGGTGCAATGATAAAGGGCGTGCAATGATGACTGCTAACTTCATGCGCGCTGTCTTTCTTGCCGAGCTGTCTTTCCGCGCCCCTAGTGTTGCGGAGTTAAGAAGCAGAGGTCATTGCAGATCACTGACAGGCCGTCTGTAGTGGACATAAAAATAGGCAGATAATGATGACGAATCTGTATTTCGATCCAATCATGACTATTAAGATGTGATGGTGTAATTGGTTATTTGAACTATTAAAGAATGTGAAATATATATGATCCGGTGGTTTTCATTTATTTAGTGACCACAGGGACCGTGGCCTTATGGTCGCTACGGTACACCGCCGTAGGGTGCGGCAAAGGTTGGCACGTTCTTCATAAACACGTCACCAACGCCGCGCGCGTTCGGTGCGGACGAGGGCAAAACGCCGCCGCCGTCGACAACAGTTGTGCGCGTTGTTTGTGGGACTGCACACACCCACTGTCACAACGTTTGCTACGTTACGTAACGGCTAAACGCCGTTGTCGATACTGTTAGGCGAGAGGTGGGCGAGAGCCCAGAGTTCGGTGGCACAGGCGGCAGAAGCCGGCAGGGCTGCGCGCATCGCCGGAGTGAGACATCGGACAGGCGCACGCACAGTCTAGGGTGCCTGGATGCCCTCCTGCCCACCGCTCCCCTTCCTCTGGGAAGTCGCGTTTGTTTTCCGCCGTGCGTTCGCTCCCCTGAGAGCGCGCGTCCTTAGCCCTCGCGCGCTTTCACTCGCACATACAGCATACGGCCAGTCTAGTAGTAGTAGTAGTAGTAGTAGTAGTAGTAGTAGTAGTAGTAGTAGTAGTAGTAGTAGTAGTAGTAGTAGTGTAGTAGTAGTAGGTAGTAAGTAGTAGTAGTAGTGTAGTAGTATAGTAGTAGTAGTAGTAGTAGTATCGTAGTAGTAGTAGTAGTAGTAGTAGTAGTAGTAGTAGTAGTAGTAGTAGTAGTAGTAGTAGTAGTAGTAGTAGTAGTAGTAGTAGTAGTAGTAGAGTAGTAGTAGTAGTAGTAGTAGTAGTAGTAGTAGTAGTAGTAGTAGTAGTAGTAGTAGTAGTAGTAGTAGTAGTATAGTAGTAGTAGTAGTAGTAGTAGTAGTAGTAGTAGTAGTAGTAGTAGTAGTAGTAGTAGTAGTAGTAGTAGTAGTAGTAGTAGTAGTAGTAGTAGTAGTAGTAGTAGTAGTAGTAGTAGTAGTAGTAGTAGTAGTAGTAGTAGTAGTAGTAGTAGTAGTAGTAGTATAGTAGTAGTAGTAGTAGTAGTAGTAGTAGTAGTAGTAGTAGTAGTAGTAGTAGTAGTAGTAGTAGTAGTAGTAGTAGTAGTAGTAGTAGTAGTAGTAGTAGTAGTAGTAGTAGTAGTAGTAGTAGTAGTAGTAGTAGTAGTAGTAGTAGTAGTAGTAGTAGTAGTAGTAGTAGTAGTAGTAGTAGTAGTAGTAGTAGTAGTAGTAGTAGTAGTAGTAGTAGTAGTAGTAGTAGTAGTAGTAGTAGTAGTAGTAGTAGTAGTAGTAGTAGTAGTAGTAGTAGTAGTAGTAGTAGTAGTAGTAGTAGTAGTAGTAGTAGTAGTAGTGTAGTAGTAGTAGTAGTAGTAGTAGTAGTAGTAGTAGTAGTAGTAGTAGTAGTAGTAGTAGTAGTAGTAGTAGTAGTAGTAGTAGTAGTAGTAGTAGTAGTAGTAGTAGTAGTAGTAGTAGTAGTAGTAGTAGTAGTGTAGTAGTAGTAGTAGTAGTAGTAGTAGTAGTAGTAGTAGTAGTAGTAGTAGTAGTAGTAGTAGTAGTAGTAGTAGTAGTAGTAGTAGTAGTAGTAGTAGTAGTAGTAGTAGTAGTAGTAGTAGTAGTAGTAGTAGTAGTAGTAGTAGTAGTCGTAGTAGTAGTAGTAGTAGTAGTAGTAGTAGTAGTAGTAGTAGTAGTAGTAGTAGTAGTAGTAGTAGTAGTAGTAGTAGTAGTAGTAGTAGTAGTAGTAGTAGTAGTAGTAGTAGTAGTAGTAGTAGTAGTAGTAGTAGTAGTAGTAGTAGTAGTAGTAGTAGTAGTAGTAGTCAGCAGCAGCAGCAGCAGCAAGCAGCACAGCAGCAGCAGCAGCAGTAGCATAGCAGTAGTCATTAGAGTAGTAGTAGTAGTAGTAAAAACTTTATTATAATCAAGAAACCGGACAGGCTCCTACCCCAGTCCACAGAGGCGGTAGGGGATTAAAGACGAAGTTTGTCCAACAGGGTGGTGCCCCTATTCCAAGGCCCCACTAGCACGGGCCATCCGCTCAGCTCGTTGGATCAGTCGTAGCTGATCTTCCAGGGCCGGGCTAGACTAGCAGCGCCTCCCATTCGTTCCACGTGCCGTTTGTTTCGTGTTCTTCTCCGTGTTCTGCACACTCCCACGTGATGTGAAAGAGTGTTGGTGTTGCTCCACACCACGGGCATATGTCTCTGTATACGGCCAATGATAGTTTTTTTTCTGTTGCCGGACGCGATCATCGAAGAGTGAGCGCTTGACAGCTTCGCTGTAAAACAACAATCATTAGCGTACCAGGGCAGGTTTATGTTTATTCTTGCGAGAAAGCGGATCCTCAACGGCTTGCTTCTCTTCGAGTGAGAGATGAGCGTCTTTATTGGTTGAATTTTCACTGTCCGCCCCCAATCACTCAAGCGCACATGACTCCTATTACGTGACCGAGGTAGCAAACCCTACCTTTGTTCCTCCAAAACATCATAAAGAAGTCAAGTGTGAAACATATCCGATGGCGCATCAAATGGCGACAGTGAGCTCAATCAATCAATCAATCAATCAATCATTTTATTTCAGCATCAATGAAAATCAATGACACTTGGTGGGTACAGACAAAAAGCCATTAATCAGGCTTGACAGGGTCTGTACCCCCGGGCTTGGCAAACAAGGCACATGACTATACAATACAGAAGCACAAAGGAATCAATCTGGATATTATACAGAAGATAGGTTTTTCACTGAACGGTTATAAATGCGCTAGTCAAGTCGGAATTGCTAAAGGAACTGATAATGCTATCTTTATACAAATACAAACAAGACACGCGAGCATGTTACATGTGAAGCGGTGAATAATTAAGTAGCACAGGTAACTGGTATTTTAACATTTGTGTGCCGTAATTTGTCCGTATTCTAGGCACCCTCCAGACTTCGCGTACCCTCAGGGTACGCCGCTGTCACTGTCGTCATTGCCGTGAGGTTCCGTATAAAGTCCAACCGCGACAAAATTGTCGCCGAGCGCCGTAGGGTGTGTGCGCGAGTGAAAGCGTACCAGTGTGAGCCGGCAATCGTGGCTCAGTGTAGCGCACTCTAGGGAGGACGGCAGGCAGGAAGCGAGCGGTCTTCATTCGCGCGCGAGGCACGTGGCGAGGTGACGGAGAGAAAGAGAGAGAGAGGCGGGAGGAGGGCGTTCTGTTCCGTCTGCTGTAAGGTCCCTGTATGGACCTTAGTCGGCTGCTGCTCACAGCGCGACCGAAAGTGATCAGCGATGTGGGCGAAATGAGCGCCCGCGCGGCCTTGATCTTCAAAGCGTTCTGCGATGGAGAAAAAGTGCATGCGCCGAGTGCCGGTAGCTTCGTATGCGCTTTGCTTTCGACGTGTAGTTCGCGTTGAAGCGAGGCGAGAGACAGCGCGATGGTCAATTTGCTCGCTGCTGCTGGCATGCTTTCTCACTCCGGCATTTTCACATCGAGGTTCCGCGGTCATCGAGCGAGATGTGTTCGTGTTTACCTGTAAGCACGTGACACCGTGCTTGTCTATTTAGTTAGTAAGCGAATGTTTACAACTTTATGTGGCCCATCAAACTACTATCATTGCTTCGTATGGCTCTCTACTAATTTGCTATCGCAATCAATGCTTCGCCTTTTGGGCGAAGCTGCGACTTTTTTGGATATACATTTCCAATCGGCCAGCAATGCATTACTATACTTACACTGCAGACCAGTGTTTTAGTCACGACATTCGGAAGGCATAACTTTCGCGCATTCATCACCTCTCGCGTGTGCTCCTGTCGCCTCACCTGAAACTTGTGGAGAAGTACAGGTATGGATCCAAACGCAGACGTCGCTCCTACGGCAGCAGGCAGGTCTCGGGTCCTCGCGCAGCAATGGTACAAATCAGCAGAGACGGTATAACTATGATGCTCAGCAGCTTAGGGTGCTTGGAAACGTGCAACCGCTAACTTGCACGACTGAGAACAGAATAGTTGCACATTCGCTGCAGGTTGAACGGGGCCGTCGTTTAACGGTGGCATTGCTTGCTGCCTATAATGCGGCGCATACGTACTATGTATATGTAGATATATGTAGAACGAGCAAGTTTGCCTTCCTTTTTTCTGCTCCCGCCACGTGTTGGGCGGAGCACGAGACTTCTGCGCTTTCTCGGAGGTCACGCTATGCTACGCACCTACGTGCGGCGTTGTGAAATTCACTTTTCTCTTTTTACACCAAAGCTGTATATGCCTTGGCAAAACAATCCTGCTCCGACCACAGAAACCCTCCAACTTATCGAAAACCTATCGAAAACTTGCGCCTCGTTCACTTGGTATGTACCAAAATTTGCATAGAAGGGCACGAAAGTCTGACTTACATGACTGATAGGTCATGACTAACATCGCATGCTTGTCAGTTACGTCACGATTAACGATAATAAATCACGTGTGGCGCATAGCGGTATTGGATATGCGGGTCTGAGCTAGGGACAAGAAAGAAAGAAGGAAAGAGAAAGAAAGAAAGAAGGAAAGAAAAAATGTTGCAGTTTCGCCCGAAAGGCGAAGCAGCGATTGCGATAGCAAATTAGTAGAGAGCTATTCGGAGTAGGGATAGTGGTTTTATCGGCTGCATAAACTTGGACACATTCGCTTACTAACTGAATTAACAATCGTGGTGTCAGCGCGCACAAGCAAACATGAATATATCACACTGAATGACCGCAGACAACGACTGTCAAAACGCTGGCAGCAAGCGCAGCCGCCGCAGCGAGCGAAGGCTCGCGCGGTCTATCGCTTCAACGGAAACTGAGCGGCGAATGCCCAGCGCATACAAAGGTCAGAGCCGTGTGGAGATAAGCGATGGGGCGGGCGACCGCCAACGCAAGGCAAAGTGCAAAGGAGTTGTGCAGAGGAGAAGTTCTTGGCAGAAGAGAAGCTGCTTCCCCCTCCCCCCTCCTTTCTGCGCTGCCTTCCCACTTTCTTGCTTTCACGTGGGAGACTGATTGGCAAGATACGCCTTTGGTGCCGGAGCACAGCGCCGCCCCGCCTCCCACCCTCCCATACCCCCACGGCCTTTCGCGCGACGGTCGCGTTTGCTTTCCGCCGTGCGTTCGCCCTCCGTGATAGCGCGCGTCCCCCGCGCGCTTTCGCTCGCGCATACGGTGCGCGGCGACGATTTCATCGCCCTTGGAATATATACGGAACCTCACGGCGACGACAACGGCGACGCCGACGGCAGAAATCCGGTTGAAGTGTCCATATAATTGCTATCGCAATAAAAGAAAGAAGGGAGGATATAAATCCCGTGTGACTCATGCCCGCATTGGATATGTGGGCATGAGCTGCCTAGAGCAGGAGCATTTCGATGGAGAGGAAATGCAAAAACGCCCGTGTGATTGCGTTATAGTGCACGTTAAAGAACCTCAGGTGGTCAAAATAAAACCAGAGTCCTCCACTACAGCGTGCCTCATAATCACTTGTGGCTTTGGCACACAAAACCCCCCAAAAAAGATGTTTACCATCTGAACCGGACGCATGGGCGGTGTAATTTTTTTATTAACATATGGTGCTTAGGAAATGTTGTCGCCTTTAATTGTCGCCGGCTGCTCCTTTTCCAATAGAAATATAAAATAATACTCTTCGGTACTTTAAAACTAAATTTCAACTACAAACTACAATACCACAAATACGGCGGGCTTCACAGGCAGCCACAGCTGGGCCAGACCTCAGAGATCTCCCCTACGCAATCTCGGGGTTCACGTCCAGGTTGTGCATCAACTTCTCCGTCTCCCCTCGGCGCGCAGCGCGGGCCGGCAGCTGAGTGTGGCCTCCGAAATCTCCGAGGTCACGAGCAGGCCGAGCCAAGCAGGCGCGGCGAAGTAAGCTTGCCTTCTCGATCGCACAGCGGAGCGCCGTTTTGTATGCCATGTGCTGCTTGACCGCGACGAGACGAGTGGAAATCGGACGTGATGGGCCATCACAGCGGAAGGCAGCTATGTAAAAGCTGTGCTAAGTCGCGTGTTGCACACGCTGAAGATTCTTTTGTTGTTTCATTTGAATTTCATCGCATGTGTGCCCCGTAGTGGTTCGGCTGGCCGGAAAGCCGTCTTCTAATTTCTATGTTCACAACCATGCACCCAACTACTTATAACTTACATACACCAGTAAATGGTGTATCACGAGCGTGTCGTGAACACGCTCGTGATCTTCGAAGACGTTGAGACTAACCCCGCGCCGCCACGCGAAGACCCGGACATACGGCACAATGAATTACTTGAACTCATTAGAACTCTTAACGCGAAATCTGCCGCCCGTCATACCGAGGTAATGGATTTCCTTGGTGACTTAAAAAAATGATCAAGATGCGCTTGCCGACACGACCTCTGACCTAACAGCTAGAATGACTGCTGTGGAATCATTTGTTGAATAGTTTCGAGGCGCTCCTGCTCCAGCAGACATCAATAATCTGGTCTCAAACGCAGTATCAAAGGCTGTTTCGAATGTAATTACCTAAACAGTCTACGACCTAGTGGCAAAGGCGATTTCGGCAGCTCTCTCTGAAACTGTTGCGGTCACATTATCCGGGCGCTGTGGTAGTTTCCACTGCTGCCTCAAAAGCAGTTATGATCAAAAACGTGGCGCTGAATTCCCGCCTTGAGGATCTCGAGGACCGATCGAGACGTTATTACCGGCTATTCTGCGGGGGTTCTGACACCTTACAGAAACATGGCAACAGTCCCAGGTCCACGTTCGTGATCTGTTGTCCCGGTATTTTAGCATGGATTTAAAGGATGATGCAGTCGGTCGATTGCACAGACTAGGATCTTTCGTAGCAAATAAAACTCGTTCAATAATACTTAAATTTTCGTGCTTTAAGGTCAAAGAGAGCATCCTGTCGAAAAAAGCTAAACTAAGGAATGGTAGTGTCTCTTTAAGTAATACTTCTGTAGGGCCACGCGTCAATCAAAAAAAAAAAGAAATTGAATACGGCAAAGCTAACGGCCATACCTATCCCCCTCTCGCCGACAGGCTTATAATTAAGAAAAAGACATGTGTACTGCACCGCCGCCGACCGCGTTTGCGAACTTGAATTGCCATGAAATCTCAGACCATCTCAGACCACCCGCACTAACCGAAATGCACGTGCGCATGATAGCAGCTCGACGACTCTATATAGCTCTCGTCCACATCCTTTATAGCTACGAGTATCTCTGGCCCGACCGCAAAGAAATAACGCATCTATCTTCTTTACAAATACCCTTAGTATGTTAAACAAACGTGCGACACTATCGTCCATGATCGATTATTGCTCAGCCGACGTTGTTGTCTATACAGAAACTTGGCTATTTGTTAGGGTAAAAGACGCGGAAATATCCGATTCCGAAAAGGCTTACAGCACCTTCGTTTGTGTGGCGGAGTTTTGATTGCTATTAATAATGCACTTGTTTTTCATACCATTCAGTTCGTTCATCCTTGGACATTGTTTCTGTCCGGGTGATTATGTCTAGTCGTGAAATTATGTTGTGCACTTGTTACCGACCTCCAACTGCTCCTCCTCCTTTCTGTGGTGTGCTTCATGATTTAATTAGCCAGACACTTATGAGGTGCCCTAACATGCCACTGTTTGTTTTCGGCGATTTCAACTTTCCTAATATTTTATGGGCCAGTGATTCGATAACTGTTAAGCACAACTCGGCAGAGTGTACTGAATGTTTGAATCTTTGTTATGAGTTTAACCTCGCAAAACTTGTTCATATGCCTACACGTACTACCCCTACAACTGCCAACCTCCTTGATCTCGTTCTTACGACTGCTCCTGACCGACTAACATATTTGCCAGGTGTAAGCGATCATGCGATACTTCATTTCACTCTACGAGCGCATGTTTCAATTAAGAGCAGTTACAAAGTTATTCTAAACTACTCCAAAGCAGACGTTCCTTCCATAACAAATGAGCTAGACGAATTTTTGCCAGAATACTTTGCTAAGTTTACTGAACGAGCAGTTCATGATAAATGAAGAATCTACAAGCATAACATACTATATTTAATTGATCGTTATGTACCGAAAAAACTATTCCTTCAACTTCAAACGCTCTTTAAAGCACCTGCGCAACGAGAAGAAGCGGCTGTTTCGGCGCGCAACGTTCACAAATAATGTACTTCGATGATCGGAATATCGCCGAGTTAATAATGATTACGTCCGTGCCATTTCACAGGCCGAGAAAACGTTTTGCGACAGAACACTCCATTCGTTACTGTGGTCTAACCCACTAATGTCTTGGAGTGTTATTACCTGTACTAAACGCAGGCACAAAGTGCAGCACAATCAGTGCTGCACTGTTTTAAATAACACATTTCCGTCGTTTTTACAATAATCTGTTCATATCACGCTCCCTTCAAACGCAAAGTTCAACTTTCTAACTATGGACTCTTGTGTTATTGACAGCGTCGGCATCTAGAGAATGATCAGCAGTCTAAAAATCTCTTCATCCGCTAGCCCCGACTTTATTAATTGTAAAATGTGCTAATGCACCTAACTATATTCATCTGTGATAATTGCGGAAATATTTTGCTAATCACTACAGGTTTCTGCGCTGCCCAATGAGTGGAAGGTGGGGAGGGGGGTTCCCGTTTACAAATCAGGTGATGTTTCTACTGTTATCAACTACCGATCGATTTCCTTGACCTGCATCTTCTGCAAAATGTTCGATCTCTTAATATACTCGCATCTCATTGATTTTCTTGAATGCAATAATTTCCTAAGCAGTTATCAGCATGGCTTTGGGAAACTGTTTCCTTGTGAAACATTGAGCTGCTATCGTTTACTAATAAGCTGGCTCCAAGTTCAAAAAGCTTTTCGTTCGTGATTGTTGTGATTGGCCGGCACTTTTCACAAGTCGTATGTCGGCCACCACGATTGGCTAGAATCGGCTTTTACGAACAGTTATTGCGTAAGAACGCTTTTGTTAATTCGGGCCCTGTTTTCTAATGCCGACCTTGGAAATAAAACTGACTATATTTCTTGATTACGCTAAGGCCTTTGACACTGTCTCACACGAGTTACTCATATTGAAAGTTATTCAGCTTAATATTGATCCGCTCGTATTTGATTGGATAAAAGACTTTCTTTTCAAACGAACCCAATATGTTACCGTTAATGGTCATTCACCTTCACCTTCTTCAGTTACTTCTCGTGCCCCAAGGATAAGTGCTGGGTCCATTACTTTTTCTTATATATAATAATGACCTTCCTAGCTGTGTAACTTCTTCTACAATAAGACAGTTTGCGGACGACTGCGTACTTTATAGAAAAATCATTGACGCAACTGACTTATAGTAGAACTTTCAAAATGATCTCAATAACGTGTCGAAATGGTGCAGTGACTGGTTCATGAAGCTTAATACTACGAAATGTAAAAACATGCTTGAATCTCGTCAACGTAACAGCTTGAACGCATGCAAGTATTTTCTTAATGACACGTCCCTCTCATCTGTTGACACATACAAGTTTCTTCGTGTTCACATTTGCGCAGATCTCTCATTGAAAATGTTTATCGATAAGTTGGCTAGCTCTGCCAATCGCACTCTAGTATACTTGCGCCGTAATTTTTAATTCGCACCCATATCACTGAAACTTACTCTAAATAAAACACTGGTAAGATTCAAAATTGAATACGCATGCGCCATATGGGACTCAAGTCAAAGAAAACTTACGTTAAGCCGCGAAGCCAAACAGAATCACGCACCTCATTTTATTCTGGCCAACTACTCCTGTCACTCTTCTGTCACGGCTATGAAGAACACCCTTAACCTACAAGACTAATCATTGCGCCGTTAATCATCACGCTTATCCCTTTTCCACAAAATATATTTTCATATCCAGGTTTTAAGAGATTCTTTCTTCACTTCCTCTCGGTACACTTCTTCTCGCGTCGACCACACACACAAAGTGGTTTTTCTATCTTGTCGTGCCGCTGTCTATAGCCATTCATTTATTGCTAGAACTTGCATCGACTGGAACCACCATCTGAGCACCGTCTGCCATTCAATACACTTCCAACTTCAAGGCAGCGTAAGAGAATATTCTTTACTTTGTGTATATGGTAATATTTTTATCATTTAGTGTTTCTTCTTCGCGCACACTAATGAACCAATGTACACTATTGTAATGATTTGTATTGCTAATCAAATGTATAACATTACACTCTTTTTTTAATTTTATCGTGTTTCGTGTTTCTTGCACTTCCAAGAATGCATTACCATTCCTTTCTGTAATTCCTGCAAAGGCCCTGAAAGAGTCTCAAAGAATAAAATGCTGGCTCTCCCGTAATCGAGAGTAGATGTAAACGTGAAATGGCAACTGGCAAAGCAGATAGGTTGGGGATGATTGTAGCCGCAAGCTTAAATTGGGTGTAGTGCATGTTCGCAAAGGCACAGCCCACTACACCACACCGCAGCACACCATACTCTGCCCATCCAAAAGAAGCCACCTGCCCTTCCAACAAGATTCCTAGACCTTGCCTGCAAGAACTGAGGTGCAGCACGTTAGTAAAATAGAGAAATAAAGCGGTAATGGGAGATTGCTGAGATGGCTCTAGTGAGCATACATTGGGTTGATAACAGTAAAAGCAAGGAACATTTACAAGATACACCCGATCGATCAGATCTCATCATAAATGTTGTGCCCAAGCCGCGGTTTTACAAATCTTATGTTACCGGTTTGGCACCGGTTTCTCGCTAAACGCCATCGAATACTGCTCAAACATTGACAAACTAAATAGCGGTTTCCTATTTTTTTTTGTATGACAATCTCCGTCGACAACAGAGAGCGGAAAACAGCACCTTTGCCTGGGAATAATGTATATCACACGTATTTTGAAATACTCAAAGGAAAATAAGTCAGTCTACCAAATAAATCTATGAAGTTAATAAATACTAAATAATATCTACTAAATAGCAACCCTAAATATTTTTGAAAGCTCTGCAATATGGGTACCTATTGGTCCTCTTTCTGCACAAGTCACCCAGCGGAAGCAGTGATACCAACAAAGAACAGGTATAGTGTACCAGCTTGACAAATAAACGTCAACGTACCAGAAGTTACAGCTTGAGTCATATTGCGAACAAACGAAGAACGAAAAGAAATCAGAAGCAATATTTTTTGTAACTTGTTTGGGCAGTAGCTATCGTGTGTAATGCGGTCCTGTACAAACGGTTGGGGGCCGGAGACCACATTTTCTTACCTTTTGACTGGTTGCCCGGATGATCTCGTTTTGTTCTCTCAACGATGCCCGGATGATCTCGTTTTGTTCTCGTTTGCATGCCCGGTTGTTCTCGGTTGGATGCCCGGATGTCCTGGTTTGAGTGCCCAGATGTTCTCGTTTGAGGGCCCGGACAATTTTGGCTCACGGACTCTTGAAGCTCGCCTTTCGTGATTTACCGTGACAGACAGGCGAAGTGGCGTTGGCCCGAAAATATTTTGAGCAATCGTGGAGGGCTTATTGCAGAATTGGAATAGAAAAGTTTGCAATTGCTTTGCGTTATAGCGCCCATGGCAATGAAATACATGCTAATGAAACTAGTACTAAAAACGTTAAGCATTGCCGTAGCAAGGCTCGAAATTCTTTTGAAATTTGATTTTCATTCATGCGAAAAAGCAGGTTCTTGGGGGAAGCTTCGTCGATTATTCGGGTTCAGTTGCTCATATGCATTCATTTTCATTCATGCGAAAAAGCAGGTGCTTGGGGATAGCTTCGTCGATTATTCGGGTTCAGTTGCTCATCATGCATTCATTTTGTCAGATAATAACGATTTTCACTTAAAAATACCTGCTGATTAAATCCTTTAGAGGCCACCTATAATCTGAAAGTGAGAAAATAACCACCACGCTTTTATCACTCTAACTTTAGGCTTTTACTTCTATATATATTAAAAAACACGTATATATTTACTGACTACTTGCACTTGCGGCCCTCCATGATCAGAACGGCAACACGTTCACTCACAACCTGCTAATTGAAAGACCACAAAAGGTCGATCACTTCCGACTATGCTCAGTATTCCGCGTGGGCCGCCACACGAGCTGCGTGACGCTGTGTTGCACGGAGAAGTGAGACGAACGCCGCTGAAACGTTTCAAAGCGGCTGCTGTTCGCGCAACGACATTTGGTCGTTCAGGGACAAATCTTACAGTAGCCGGCGCGTAGCGTTCCGCACCTCGCCGTTGCAAATCCAGATCTGGGTCTTGGACAACAACCGTTTTCGTGAATCAGTTAGCTAACATTGTATAAGGGAGAATTCTAATTATAATAATGAGCCCCATGGCCAGAGGTTGTTTTGGTGAATCATTAGCCAACATTGTATAAGAAATAATTTTTAATATATTTCTGAATCCTACCACTCCCCTCTGTAATTATTTCGGGCCCTGATGGTATAGATAAATGAAATTAAATTACACTGTAGGTATATGAGAGGGAATCAATCAGTCATAAATGAATTTCACACACCAATCAATGCAGCTGAGTGAGCAAGCGATTATTCATTTTCAAGATCATGGAAGTGTTGACAAGATCAAAGCAACTAGTGAAGTTGTGTAATTTGGTAGCAAGTCTGGAAAATTTGATTAGAGCTTCAAACACCGAGAGAACACGATAAGTTCGTTAATTCCCTCAGTCAATGTGCTACGCCAGCCCTTCTATGAAAAACAAGAAAGCGCTTAGTTCTTCCCTGATTACTGGTGCTTGGGGGAAGCTTCGGCGAAAGGAATCTACATCCGTTGAGCTATGCCAAGTGCCGGTGATTATTCGGACTTTGATAAAAACGTACATGGCATACTGCGACACCTGACATGGACGCATTCCGGCGATCATATATCGTGCCGGAGTGATTAGATTTTGCTTCTTTCTTTCATATATATATATATATATATATATATATATATATATTGCCGCGCGCACCTTGAATGCCGCGACAACTTGGCCGCATTCAAGTTGCGCGCCCTTCGTATTGGACACTGTGCACGCCGTACCGTGGGGTTGTTCAGCCACAACAGGCAGCGATCTTCGTGGCACGAGCACTAGGTTGGACCGAGAATGCGCCACGCGCACGAGGCAGCACTCGAGAAGAGAGAAGAAGACGGTGGGACGCCAGTTTTAGAACGCGACTGCCGGGCATTGTTCATGACCGCAGTGACTTTTAGTCGTGGGCACAGGTTCGCCCTTAATAAATATCGTTGTTTTGTTAACCTGTGTTCCTCAACATGGTTGCAATATATATATATATATATGCATACAAGATGAAGGGTTTCGCGCCAGACCCGAAGGTATATTCAAAAAAGGAAAAAAAAAAGACGAACGTTTATGGCATATTTACTGACTGATGTTGCGCCCGGAGGACCGGCCTTCGTTGCCGTGCTCACGTTGGTTTCGACGGGAATTCAGGGCGCAGGCTCCTTTCCGAAGCGCATCACCCCTGAAGAAAGCCGAACGCCAGGCCGGGGCACGCTTGTACCCATTTGAACCAGTGGGTGCCCGGCGGCGGTGGGAATCGAACCCATAGCCTCCCGCAGCCTCCGACGAAGGCCGGTCCTCCGGCCGAAACGTCAGTCAGTAAATATGCCATAAACGTTCGTCTATTTTTCCTTATATATATATATATATATATATATATATATATATATGTTCACTGTGGGTCAAAGCGTACGCACATGCCAAGTCCTCTTCGGAGTTAAGGCGCTCCCACCCATATGCCTTAGATTGGTGCGAAATGCGGTGACTAATGGAAGAGCCTCTTCACGTCACGCTCGTAATAATTCCGCTGTGTGGCGCCCGAGCGTTACGGCTATTGTTAGGTTCAGGCGTTTATGTTATTCCAATTGTGCCAATTTATTTTATTTCTTTATATTTTATTCTGCGTGTACAAAGCCTTGGACATTGGGGCTAAAGACCTATATCGACTCTGTCTGACGAGGACATCACCACCCGTTCTTGGTAGGGGGGCGAGAAGCAACAGAAACATTCTCGTGATTGTAACTGCTTGAGTTAAGGAAAGAACAATCAACTTCATACAATCTATTCTAAAAAATACCAGAAGTATACAGTTGTGCACATCTATACACCAATCGTAAAGCAATTTTTAACATATAATTTCATGTTTCTTAATTAACTCATCAACTTCAGTGCTTCCTTTTCATGCAATTACTGCTCTTTGCCAGTCTTGTCCAAAGAACGTATAAAGCCCACTGTGTCAGTAGAAAATGCAGTGTATGTGTTCAACACACTTAGTTCACAAAGCATGATTTAAGTCTTAATACTTATAGGCTTAATCAACTGTGTCGTTAAAGTACATAGTTTATGCTGAATAAGACAAGCCCCCACTTCGGAAAGCCGCCATTTCGGGAATGCCCTCGCTTCACCTACACGCGTGCGCCTACAAGCTAGGGTAGTTGTTGATAGTGAGAGAGAAAAAAATCTTTGCAGCTTCGCTGACTTAACATCGCGAAGGCTGATGAAACAGCGGAGCTGGTGCTTCAACTTGGCTTTTACTTAGCTTTAACTGAACTCCTTTCTTAGCTTTTAACTTGGCCTTTACTTAGCCTTAACTTGTCTTTAGCTTTACGCCCCCAGCAACTGCGCCTTCGCTATTCTCTCTCTCCACACTCCTTCACTCGCCTCGCTTCGCAAAACTGATCAATGCCCGGCATGGTTCCACCTCGGCCTTTAACAGCTCCGCTGTTAAAAAATCGAAGGTTGCAGACACTCGGACACAACTGTGGAACAGAAGGGGCCACAGTTTCACAACAGGCTCCTTCGCAATGTGGCAAGATCGCGTTCTGCTTGCAAACTTTACGTGCTGAGACATTTCTCTTACCGAGACGAAGTGTTCACTTATGAAGCGTAACGTTTGTTCTCACATCTCTGGCGCACCTCACTACTGTGGTTGACAAGCACTAACCTGACTATCGTAGGGGTCCACACGTGCCAGGAAGCTCAACCACGCTCAGCCCACTGCCAAGAAGGTTCCGGTGTCCAAGATGTCAGCGATGATCTGCGTGTTCAGAATGTGCTGCTGCAGTATCGCCGACAGGATAGATGAGTTTGCGTCGACGCCAGGCAGCATAGATAAAATAGTAATACCGCCACATTTACAAAAAGTAAAGGAAACAAATTAACCCTGACGCTGCTGTATAGCGGTGATGAACAATCCAGAGAGCAGTTTCGCAAACATCCTTCTGAAAGCAGACATGGGGCCCTCTAATGTAAAACTATTGCAATCTGTTTTTATTCCAATCTCCTGACGTCAAATATACGTAGCGGTTACCCGCAGCGTTGTAGGAACTGCTCAATCGAACGCTCTCCTCGTTAATAGGAGGTAACTTTTGTTTGTTTTCAAAACGAATTACATTGCCTACATCGAACCGTTTTTCCTATATGTAATTGGCTGACATGAGGCGAGAAGCACACTCAAGTGGAAAGGGTTTCTACGGGGGGCCAACCAGTGCAGTGAAAATAGGCAAACGGATGAGGAGGATGATGCCCGCGTCTGCGATTGGTCCTCTTCCCCTTTGTTGATCCTCGTGCAGCTTGCGGTGGCTTGTCAAAAATCGCGGCGGCGTGCAACGGAAGGCTAATATTTCCGCTAAAACGGATCCTCATCAAAGAGTTGCCAGAGCAATGTTGTATACGCGCCGAATAGGCTCAATACGTTATGCTGCCATGCAAAAAGATTTATTATACGCAAATAAACTGATGCTCTCCGGCAGGTGCGAGTAGCCAGTGCCTGAACGATCGGCAGGCAGCTATCTTCTATTCCTTTCAAAAGGGGCAGTCTCCGGCTATTCAGAAAAGAATTCAGTTTTGTTCGACATATTGATGCATCTTTAACGCGTACACGTCCTTTGACGCGGTGAGTTTTTGCGGTTTTGTGACTTCGCGTGACAGACAGGCGAAGTGGGCGCAGCCCGAGAACTTTCCACCAATAGCAAAGAGCGAATTGCGAAAGGGCGTCGAATCAGAAATAATAACTTTTCTTTTGTTCGGTCTAATCATTCATAACGAGTGCGTACCCGTCATGTCAGATGGGGAGCTATCGCGGTTTTCGTGACGTACCGTGACAGACAGGCGAAGTGGCGGTGGCCCAAAAAATATTTTGAGCGATCGCGGAGGGCTGATTGCAGAATAGGAATAGAAAAGTTTGCAATTGCTTTGCGCTATAGCACCCATGGCCATGAAATACATGATAATGAAACTAGTACTAAAAACGTTAAGCATTGGCGTAGCAAGGCTCGAAATTCTTTTGAAATTTGATTTTCATTCATGCGAAAAAGCAGGTTCTTAACGGTTGACTCCTGAAAGATTGGGAGATGAGCATTTTCATTGGCAGATTGTTTTGCTTTCCGCACACAACGACTCTAACGCATCTCCCCCATATGCCATGGACAATGTACATTGCAAACCTATACATTTTTGCGCGTCCAAACAATCTCATCAAGTAACGTCTGAAACTGTGAAGTCAGGAAGTGAGCAAGGTATATAGCTTGCCCTCATGATGAGCGGTTGCAAGAATCCTTCAAAACACTGTATGCCAAAAAAAATATTTTCTACCATGATGTTTACGCACATAGCTTCTTCCGCTTCCGGCCTTTGCGTCCGTATTTAGCAGAAATTCTTACTTTGACCAGTGAAATCAAACCTCGGGCGCGCCCATGTGCAAAAGTATTTCTATAGATTATATTGGGCGAGTAAATTAATGGGTGAGCAATGCCCGATGCGCCCTCCTCCAACTCTCTAGGTAGGCCCCTGCCCAGGATACATTTCAATTCGCCAGTAAAGTTCTGTACTCATACTAAGGAATATTATCTCAGCAACCAGATTCGAAGCGTTTAATTTTCGCGCCCTCATGACAACTCGCGTGCGCTTGTGTCGGCTCACCTGAACATTGTGGAGAAGTCCAGGGACAGATTCCAACACAGGCGCCGCTGCCACGGCAACAGGCCAGTCTCGGGTGCTCGCACAAATATGGTTGATATCAGGAGAGACGGTGCCTGTGATTCCCAGCACTCCAGGTAGGTTGAGGAACGCGCAACCACTGACTTGCATGACTGCGAAGCGAATAGATGAACATTCGCTACATTCTGTACTCAGTCCGTCGTAGATGCAGATGTAGATCCTTAAAATTAGTGGCACATCGTTCCACGGTGGCATTCCGAAGAACGAGCGTGATTCCTCTTCTTTTTCTGCTCTCGCCACGTGTTGGACGGAGCACGAGACTTCTCCTTCGCTTTCCTCTTCGTGTGAACGACGCGGACGTTATGCGTAGTGCAAATTGCAATAGAATGTCTGGCATTGTTGGATATTTCTAGTGCTTTCTAACCTACTTTCGAATTTCGAGTTGAACCTAGTTTATTTATAAGTAGGTTCAACTCGAAATTCGAAGATCGCCTTTTTTAAATATTCGTGTTCGACTCATTCGAAAGTTTCACTAATCGAATAGAATGAACCAATATTCGAGATAGGCGACCTTAGAACATCTAGTCGAATATCGAACATTCGCAATTTATAGCAAAAGTGAAATGAAAAATTCCAAGGAGTCTGTTCGGAAACGAAAGGCTCGTTTACAGTTTTTTATACATATAATGCCGTTAATAACTGGATGTCACTTCAAATGAGAAGCTTGTAAATCCGAAACAAAGGCATACGTACGATCATAGCTGTTGCACTATGACAATGAGATTACTGAAAAACAGCATCATCCCGTCGTGGAAGGAGCTGAGGGTTCCCCCACTGATTCCCCCACTTTACACATTCTTGTGCTGCGAATACGATAGGATCTGTTTGTGTACATCAAAGAATTATGCCTCATGACTCACACCGAGAATGCTCCGACATAGACACCACGACCATAAGGAATAAAACCCTCACTTAATTAAAAATATAACAAAAAGTGCTTGCTTCGCCCATGCTTCGTCCCAAAGGCAAAGCATCGATTGCGATAACCTTGCAAGATTCGCTGCAAACATTCTTGCAAACATTCACTGACTAACTAATTTAACAAGCATGGTGTCAGCGCGCACTGGCAAACATGAACACATCACACTCGATGCCCGATACGCAGTTGTGGCCGGTGTTGCGCGTGGAGGGACGCAGGACTTAGACCAAGTCATCCACGCCCACAATGACCTCCTGGCAGTTCAAATGGCGAGGATCCTGCCTGAACCAGTGTCACGGGATATTCTCTTCCATCGGCGTTCCATCTTCGACCAAGTTCTTCGCTTCAGATTGAGATTCAGATTTTATTAGTTCCAAAAAAGTTGTTAACGACACCAAAATATACAGACAAGGGTCCGAAAGTGAAAGAACTGTAGTGGGACCATTGGTTAATAATACAACGTTGATGGTGATATGTACACACAGCAAATGAACGCTATTATCAAACAACATTGACAGATTAAATACAGTGTCAGACAATTCAATTCAAATCAAGCAAACACGAAAAAGCATGGCAAGAAAGAAACCCGAAATCAAGCATGGATGAAAACATCACGAATGAAACACAAGAAGTGACATGTGAGAGAGAAGTTTGAGATACACCGCCAAGATCATAGCACAATTTTTTCAAGAAATGACACTTAAGTATCTTTTTGAAGATTTCCAGATAAGAGCATGATTTAATAGCTGATGGTGATGCATTCCAAAGAGAAATTTCTGCGAATGCAGATGTTTTTTGCCGTAATTGGTATGAACCATGTGTAACAAGAAATTATTATTAGCGCAAATCTGGTTGCCTTTTTATTTTGCAAAAGGTCCACTGCAATGAACGCAAACATAAAGTCATTATGAAGCAACTTGTGGAGTAAGACAACTATGTTAAACTGGAACAAATAATTAACAGGCAAGATACTGTACAAGCGAAGTAACACAGAAGCATTGGATTGCATTGTACTAGAAGTGACAATGCGTACTGACTGATTTTGAATGTGTTGAATTGATGATAAGTGACAAGCGTACGTGTTGCCCCATGAAACAATGCTGTAAAAATGTGAGTATGAATGAAAGCAAAATACAACGCTAGCAGAGCCTCACGACAAAACAATGGGGCGAGCTTTGATTATTGCGCGAACACAGTCTTCTGCTTGAGATGTTGGAAGTGACAGTAAAATGTAAGGTTAGAGTCAAGATGTATGCCAAATAGATGCTTCAAGTAGGTGCAGGGGGAGCAGCTTTCCCATTCGACTAGTCGCGCCAGCAGCCTGTGGAACTAGGCTTTTGAGAACGACCTCGAACTCCAACCAGCGCCATTTGCAGAATGGTCTGCTGAGCCTGTCCCTGAACAAGCACACCAACCTTCAAGGACTAGGCTTTCGACTGGACTTGTCAGAGTTCTACAACAGGCAGAACGTACAACTTTGGACCTCAATGATCTTACATAGCCGCCGAATACCAACGGTTCAGTGTCCTAGTTTAGGCGATTCCACTGCTGCCTACGTGTCTTGCAATGTTACTTGAGCTGCCAGCACACAGTGAAGGCATAACTTGCATTTCGAAGACTTTTCCGAGTAATGCCTTCTGAAGAGTAGGCATCACGAGAACACATATTTTGGCAATCGTTTATAGCTGTGTTAATAGTCGTGCAATAATACTAGACAAAGTAACACATGTTCCGTTAAGAAAAAAAACAACAACTATGTGATAGGTATTTGCAAATTAAAATATAATTCACGACACCGGTTTCTGATAGGCAAGCGGTCGTGTTTGTCTTTTCCGATTAACGAGAAACTAGCCGGCAATTTTATGAACCGGCGACTTGTTTCACTTATTGTTCCTTAAGGCAGGCGACGGATGTAATGTTTCATTGGCGGTCTTTATGAGCGTCACTGTTGAAGTACGTAGACTGACGGTGATACAGGTTCATTTTAAGTATACTGGCCAGTCTCCGTTAAAAAGGTTATTATGGCGGAACGGTTCTTAATGCGAGAGGACACCAAATCATGATGGTGGCAATAAACTGGACAGCCAGCACGAGCATGATTTAAGTCAGGTCTTCTCCGCATCCGCCTTGATGACATTACAGTTCCTTTTGAAAGATGCCGATCGTTTGGCTGGTGTCCGATAGTAAATGACGGCTTGGCACCGAGGCAAGAGTCGCCGAAGAACGCGCCTCGTTTTGCTATCAACTTGACGGTGATGCAGCTTCGTGCTTGTGGACGTCCTTCATCCGGTCACTCTGCTCGGTGATAAACGTTCTCGTTCTCTTTTGGAATGCGAAAGCATTATACGTATGCCCCATGAAATGGAAAATCCGGCGTTGGCGTGACCACGATGGTCCAAAACGTCATGGGAGCACAGGTGAGCCAATCGAGGCAGTTGATGAAGTATATTAAGGCAAAGTTAATTAAAGTTAATGTAGTTAGGACACAGTGAATTGAGGCAAAGCGAATTAAGGCGAAGTTTATTAAGACATGTTTAATTAGGGTAGAGTTCATTATGGCACTCGAACCCATGACCTTTGATGTTAATTAAGTCGAAGGTATGAAGGCGCAGTTAATTAAGGTGTCTTTAAATAAGGCACTCGAACCCACGACCTTTGTTGAAAGTTGAACCCTCGAACTTTGGTGGGAGTCAAGCCCACGCCCTTGCATTGTGTGTACCTTGTGACGAACAACGTTGGTTTGAACAATTACACAATGCATCAATTAATTTCGGTCATGTAGTTACTCAACGAATGAAAGAGCATAGACATCGTGCGGGGGTCGCAATGCTTCCGTATTCATCCACGTAGGGATAACTAGGTGCCCATTGAATGTTTTATGCAGTACGTCACTGGTATGCGAAGCGACTTTAAGTCGGTGTTTAGCGAGTATTACCTTCACCTGAACCTGACACATCGGATTCAGAGAGCCAGCCGTGGCGTCGGCAAATATAGTGCACCGGGCACTGCTGTCGCTGTCTCTGTCACCACGCAGGACGTCCTACTCCAAATCAAACATCAAATCCCAGCTCGACGCACGCGACGGAGGAGCGGGACTAAAAGCCATCTAAGGGCTGGTCCTCACCAAGGCCTACGATAACATGACACACAAGGCAGTCCTAGGTAACCTTCAGGACCTGTGGGTAGGTCGAAAGGCCTACACCTACGTCCAGGAGTTTCTCTCGAACGGTACAGTTGAAATCACGATAGCAGAAATCAAGTGGCATGCCATAGAACTGGCTAGTTGGGGAAAGCCGCAAGACTTGGCGTTGTTCCCATTTCTCTTCAAGGTGGCATGATTAGCCTACCGAAAATCCTCAGCAAGGTTCGCGACCTCAACCACAGCCTGTACGCAGACGACATAACGTTGTGGGTAACAGGCGGCAGCGAAGGCCAAATCGAGGAAACCCTCCAGGCCACGCAGGCCATCGAACGCTACGCAGCGGATAAGGTTCCCAGTTGCTCCTCACAAAAATTCCGAACCCCTGCTGGTGTACCCTTCGACCAGGAAACAATACGGAGGAACACCGAACATTAGCATCAAGGCGAACGGGTCCCGATACCTATCGTAGACCAGATGAAATTCCTAGCACTCCGGTTGTATGCGGAAGGCATTAACCTCGGTACCATCAGTGCGCTAGAGAACGGCGCAGAGCACACACAAAGGCTTATCAAACGGATTGCCAATAGACACTACGGCATGAGGGAGGTCAGCCTAATTCATTTATTGTAGGCCTTCGCCATCAGCCGCATCGTCTATGTGTCACCGTACTCAACATTTGGCGTGGCAGAAAAAAAATAAACATGATGGAATGCATCATCAGACGAGCGTTCAAACAGGCAATTGGCGTCCCAGTCACAACACCTAACGACAAACTCTTGGAGTTGGGGCTACATAACATGCTTCATGAACTAATCGAGGCGCACTACCGCCCAACACGAAAGATTCACACAGAGCCCCACGGGGAGACACATTCCACGGAAACTCAATATTCACTAAGAAGCGGAAGATGGCACGAAACTAAGCTTCCTGCTAGAGACGACGAGGGAATTTCAAATTCCTCCACTGCCTGTGAACTAGCACCCGGAGCACCACAAGTAGCGAGGAAAGGCAAGAGCGTGCCACATTGAACGCAAAAACCATGACGTAGGGGGCGTGGCCTACGTAGACGCCGCGGAATGCAGACGGAGAACCCTTCGCGAGGGGTACCATGAACTCGTACAACCCCGAAGGTATACGGAGGAAGCTGCCAAAGCCAATTATCATAAGCGACTCAAAAATCGCCATTTTCACGAAAGGACGCATCTCGCCAGAGGAACTCAAAATTCTAAAAAATAACAGCAACCGTCATCGCGGGACGATCCAAATTATTAGGGCGTCCGCGCACTCCTCTCACCCCGGCAATGAGGCGGCTCACAACGTTGTTCGAGGACACACTCGGGAACGAGGGGAGACCGCAGGGTCAGCTAGAAATAAATAACCGATTACTATCGGCTGGGAAGGACCCGGTACCCACCAGCTCATCCCGCGATAACCAGGAAACAGGCGGTGGCCTGGCGCCTCCTGCAAACAAACGTGTATCCTAACCCGGTGGCATCAGCAGATTCTATCCAGGGCAATACAATGATTAAGTTATGTAAAGGTAGGGCGGAACTGCCACATATTCTAAGGCATGCTCGAAGGCGGCTCCTTTCGAGGGCCGCAAAATTCAAAACCAGTAGCAGGGGGAGACCGTGCTGCTCAGCTCAGACCAGCGAGACCAGGTCTGGCTCTCGCAGCCGCTGAGACCCAGGGGATCTCGCCCGTCTGCTGGGTGATTACTGACACCAACAAAAGTTGAATATCTCTCTCTGTCACCACCGAGACACTCTTGGCGCGATTCGAGTGTCACCTATGAAACCGACAGATTGATCTCCATTAATACGTCTCCATTAGAGTTGAGTCACTGCTTCAAAGACTCTAGCCTCGCCAGCAGAGATACACTTGCTTCAGACTACTTACTTAAGGCGTCATTCAACTCTGAGCCGGAATCGCCAATTTATCACCAATGGATAGGTCACTGTCGCAAGGCGGCGTGCAGCCTGATTCCTGATGGTTCGCGACATCGCGGTGCAACAGCTTGTCGCCGAGACAGGTTAAACAGTCGCCAAATAAAAAGGTAAAGGTTACTTGGACAACAAGCTGACGCGTGACCTTTACCACGCCAGGCTCCTTGCATCGTAGCGAATGCACGCCAGCAGCCGCAAATTTGCTTTCACTCACCATCATTGGTTACATCTGAACCATTAAAAAATGTGTGCATTTTTTTAGCTTCTATCGAAAATGCTAAACAATGAGACATTTTATGAAACTATGCATGGTGATTTGACTCCCTGCACGTATGCCATCTTCACCTTCTCGTTGCGTTAAATTCTAGATCACAGTTATCGGTATTATGATTTTGATGTCTTTTTTATTATGTTTTGAACACAAAGCATGCAAGTATTCATCTGATTTCGCTGGTTATCTTTTATCTTTGTAAGAAAGAGTCAATATTGCGATATGTCTAGTAGCCACTAATATGCGCGAGCATACCAGGCACCTGACCTAGTCAGCGGCAACTCTTAAGTCAAGCTCATGACACGTCTGCGCTGCTAAACAAGGCAGTGCAGGCCCAATCTTGAAAGCAATTTGGTGGGGGAACAAAGTTTAAGTGCTCCGAGGGCTGATGGCTTTATTTGTGGTGTGTTCTCGTCGCTGAGTTTGCGTTGAAGAGAGATGAATCACGAAGAGCAATTCGCTCGCCCCTGCTACCGCTCTTCCTCCCCACCTTTCTCGCTTCCGCTAGCGAGATAAAGTCACCATCCTTCTCGGTCACCTTCACATGGTTTCACTCGCACGTATGTACAAGTTGTCCTATTGGAATGCTCGGCCAGGCGAAAGTGATGACCCAGCGTCGTCTCCATCATCATCCTATTCCCAACGAAGTGGCCTCCAGCAAATGATTTCTGCAACCTATGGGTCAATTAGGAAGATGGGAAGGAAGCTGCCCCCCTAACTTTCAGATGTATGCGTATGACTGGGTGTGAGACGCCCTTTGTACGTAAGAGATGGCCTTGCCGCGTAAGCGCGCAGACGGCTTCGCTTATTCGCGTTTCACATTTTGTGATTCGGCAGTGTTTACAGATGCCCAGAAAACCGCATATGCGGTCTATGCATGCAATTTCATATGGACCGATCGCAGTTGCTGAAATTTCAGAATTTTTTGGTGGATTATTCACTGATGCAACGGAGCAAACACCACGAAAGAAATTATAAACTCTTAAGAAAACTATTTTTTCTTATTTGAACTGACTAGTCCTTGAATAAATGAGCCATGTTGAACGAGCCACGCTGTTGTTTGCGACCCATCCATGTGTTCTACTCGCACAGACCTTCAGCACATCGGAACAATGAACAATCGCAAGCACGAAGAATTACGGCTTGATTGCTCGGTGTAATTATAAACGCTACATACTCAGTAGACGCGAATACCCATTCCGATAGGCATGAAGCTGTGGTATGACGCCAACTTCAAGCACATGTCCACACCGTGGCCTTCTTCACGCCACGCACTTCTCTGTCTGTGGCGACTACGGCTCCCCCTTCCACACATCATGGCAATGTCCCCACACACCAACATCACCCCGCAACCCCAATCTAACCATCGAGCAGTATAGGAGGTCGTGCTCTCTAACTCGGACCCGCGAGACCAGCTGAGGCAGCGGGCCCGGGAGGCAGCGTAAGCCGCAGGAGCCCCGGACTGAGGGCCCCTCCCAGGTGCAAGCAGGAAGGCCAGGTGGCTCGCATTTATTGAGGCATTCTGAGGTAATTCTCGCACTTTCCGGAGGCTATCTATGTACGTTTGTGTGTATCTAACCATTTTGCCCAATACCTTGGTCACTGGGTAGTCCGTCGTCGAATTGTTAGCGTATCGGGCTGCTGTTCTGAAATACCAGGGCTCGAATCCCACCATGGTACCAACTTGGGTCACTAAGTATGTACCAACGTGAACAACTGGGTACTGGAACTAGTACTCGGTAAGGAACTGGGTAGGTAGAGCTATTCGAAGAAACTCTTTGACGTCGACTTTGACGTATGGGCCACTCGGTCTGTGCTGGTCTTCAGTGAACATCTTTGATGCCAACGTGGGTCTCTGGGTATGTGCAACTGGAAAGGTGCCGTGCTAGAATGACAAAAAAGATGCCTTAAATTTATCCGATGCTGAGCGAAATGGAAGCCGTGTCCTTCGGGTTGCCCAAGTACAGAAAACCAGCCGATTAGCGTGCTGTGGCACAAATGGACTGTCGTTTTTTAAATAACGCCTTTCACGCCAACGCTTTAGCAAGCTGCGCCATGAGCGCACTGCTAGTGTGCGGCAAGCGAAGGAACAATTCTCAGCGGCCGCAGCCACCGGCTCGCTACGCTTCTCGTTTCGGATGCCACGCGCGGCTTTCTCGACAACGCCACTAGATGGGGCCATGGGGCCCGAAAGAAGTGCGAGAGAGGAGCCCGCTTGCCGCATGACGCGTTTCTCAGCGTTCACAAGGACCGGCGCGCCATGCATTTCGGAGGCCACACGCAGGCTTAGTGTCATCGGCGCTAGATGGCAACGAGTGTTCTTAGGGAAGCGCGAAAGCGGATTCCCGAAGCAGTACACGCGTCATGCAGAAGTCGTTTCAAAGGTGTCATACATAATGTCACACATAACTCGCTACAACCCATTCTATACCAGTCCCCGGCTGGTCTGGGACGCACGTGTGGCGTCAGGAATAGGGCCTGTGCAATGCTAACAATCGACCGCTTCACAGGTGCCTAATGTGGTTCCAGACGCTGCGTGCTCACTTTATAGAGTTCATTACGGCACTCGAACCCACGACCATTGGTGGGAGTCATACCCACTACATTTGGTGTTAAGGCGCAGATAATTAAGATACAGTTAACTAAGCCACTCCAATCCCTTGACCTTTGGTAGGAGTTGAACCCACGATTATTGGTGTTAATTAAGGTGAACTTCATTAAGGCAGAGTTAATTAAGGCACTCGAACCCATGACCCATGTTGGGAGTGGAACCCTCGAGCTTTGGTGGGAGTCAAAACCACGACCTTGCGTTGTGCGCGCCTTCTGACGAACACTGTTAGTTCTGGCAATTTCACATAGCTTCAAAATGTATCGGTCATGTAGTTCCTAAACGAGTGAAAGGATATAAACATCGCGCGGTGGTCGCAATGCTTTCTCATGCATCCACGTAGAGATAAGTAAGTGCGCCTTGAATGTTTTATTACCTGTGTGCTGCGCATATGATGAGGTGTTTTTGTGTGAAACTTTCTTTTGATGTTTGTTTCGTGCTTTGCTGTTTTTATGCTTGCGCCGCGCAGAAAGTGTTGCGTGTAGCAACTTATTCCACACAAAAGGTGTTGGCGGCGTCCCATTTTACCGCTGAAGTGGTCCTGCTACACCAGTGAATGGCGAACATATCCCGAAAATTGTTTATTGTCTATGACTACTCTCCTTTCACGGTCGCACGCATTCACGACTTCAAACAAGATTACTGAAAACATTGCAAGGAAGCTTGTATACCTCACCCGCCGCAGTGGCTCAGTCAGCTAAGGCGTTGCGCTGCTGAGCACGAGGTCGCGAGATCGAATCCCGGCCGCGGCGGCCGCATTTCGATGGAGGCGAAATGAAAACACGCCCGTGTGCTTGCGTTGTAGTGCACGTTAAAGAACCCCCGGGGGGTCAAAATTAATCCAGAGCCCCCCACTACGGTGTGCCTCATAATCAGAGCTGGTTTTGTCACGTAAAACCCCAGAAAGAAGAAAAGAAGCTTGTATACCTTGAGCAGTTCTGACAATTTTTCCCGGATGTCATCTCTTGTGATATGCAGTGTACAAAACGTACAGGCAGACCAAAAGCACAAACGATGCGAGTAAATACACATGGACGCAGGCCGCATTACCAGCGCTTCTTACCTTATGGCATGTAAAGATCGAGCCTAGATTAATTCAATTGAGTTTATTTGGACATACATAGATCGTACAGTATGTCCACGAGGCGTGGCAAAAGGAGGCAACAATGCCTCCTGACAGGGCCTTCACCTCGGGATCACACATCGTGACAGAAGATCGGCATGACAGAATACTGCACTACATTGAGAAATCAAGGCAATCAGTGAAAATTCAACAATGCATACTGTTTTACATATGGCAAATTATCTTATGATTTATCATTCTACATTGATTACATCATTCTAATTCACAGAAAGAATGGTGTAGAAAATCATTCAAACTGTATTTGCTCAAGACAAAAGAAAGGTACAATTCTAAACAAAAGAGGCAGGAGAAGAAAGCATCAATTTCATTCTTTTCTTAAATTGAGAAAGGGTTTTGCAATCCTGTATGTAGTTTATCATTAAAGGATATCTGTTACAGAGTTTAAGTATTTGGTTGTCTATTATCTGAGTACATAATTTGTGCGTGACTTCGACCAAACCATAGATACAGTGCGCAAGTTATGGGTGAGGTTCCTGTTTAAGTACTTAGTGGAGAAGGATGTAAAATCATGCTTAATGTTATGAAAAATAAGTACAGCCAATGAGAAATCGTAAAGTTGATAGTACGGAAGTACCGCAACTGCGTCGTACAGGGATTCTTTGGCAATAGGTGCGGAACGGAATACCGCCTTCAACGCCCTAAACTGAAGCGAGAAAAGTCGGTCTGAATCAGATTTGTTACATGTGCCCCAAACTAGCTGACAGTACATAAAATAGGAGTGAACTACGGAAAAATAAATCCGCTTTCTCAAACGCAGAGGTAAAAGATATTGTACTCGTTGCAACAAACCAATAGATCTAGATGCTTTCAGACAAACCTGATCCATGTGATCCGTCCATGTTAAGTCATACTTGAAACACACGCCCAGGAAGCGGCAAGAATTTGTTGGAAATAGATTGGTATTATAGATCAGTAGTTGGACATGATATCAGTTCTAAATATTTGCGATAAAGTGCCGTTCGACGAAATACATATGCCGTTTCTATCGTCCTTTTATTCTCTAAAGGAAACCGGAAGCAATGAATGCGCACGAGCGTACGTTGAAGGCTGACAGCAGAAGGTCGCTTACGAATTAAACACGTGCAATGCATGCAGAGCAACACCTTCTGAATCAGCACTGCTCACACACGGTACGCCTGTCTTGGTAGTTGTCGAGTGAAGGCGCGGATATAGTTCGGCGTAACGCCGGCGCAAAGCAGACGCTCTGCGGTCTATAGCGTCACCGCGCAGCCGTGACTGGCGGCATTCTGCGCGCTTACGCGTGGTCAGCGGGGGAATATAATATGTCCTATATCTCGCGCCAGAGCCGCTCGACCAGTGTCGCGCTCATGCTTGGCTGGCAGGCCTACGGTTAGGGTGCAAAGATAGCGTTGAGGGTGCGCCTTTGCCGAGCGAAGAAATTCACCGATGATTGCGATACTTCCTATATAATGCAAAATTTGAGTGTAGCTTTATACATGTTTTCAATTCGCGATATTTTGAGGCAAAGAATTTGAGAGAGAGAGATGTAGCAGAGTCGGGGATCGTCGAAAATCTGACCCGCGGGTGAAGCGTGTCGGCTTTTGTACATGATTCGTCCACGGTTCCAGTGTAATCACTGGTGGGCGCGTGGCTTCCAGAAAGTGCTACACAATTCGCGTCGCGCGTACAATCAGATTAGGGAAATTCGACAGCATGTTACACTCCTGTCCCCCGTGAAGGCGAAATGATGCTGCACACTGGGTAATGCGCCGTCTCGCATCGTGCATGGCGTTGCTGCTTTCGCAGTTCGGCTTCGGCTCGTTTTCGACGCTTAGCTGCGCTTCGCGCGCTCGTATAGCGGGGTCAGACTAGCTCCAACGACGTTTCTCTTCGAATTTACGTTGCGTCCTCTCAGCAGGGGAAAGCAGCACTCGCGGTAGAACGCCTTGCTCCCGCCGCTTCGCACGTCGCAACTCGTTTCTCGCTTGGCAAGCATCCGAGGCGGTAGCGAGCTTCCGAGGCCTACCGCGCTACGCACTAGCGGCTGAGAAGGAAGGTTACTTGAAGCATCCTTTGCACCATATACACAACAGAAATGTTCTGTAAAGGCATCAGCAGTGTTGAAGACATCATCACGCTTTTCATTAGGAAGACACCTCTTCGGTGCTCACTTAAGAAGAATGACAGCGCACGAAGTTCCAGAAATATTTTGAATTACATGTCATATGCTATCTTCCACACCATCGATGTGGTTGTAGGGATACGATATTATTATTATTATTATTATTATTATTATTATTATTATTATTATTATTATTATTATTATTATTATTATTATTATTATTAATCTAAGCAGTAACATGGCACACTAGACCGCTCGCAAAGCTAAAAAAATAAGGCTCACGCTTGTACGATAGAGCGTCAGCCATCTAGAGTAGGACTTTGCAGGGTGTACAAGACGCGCTGGCTCACACACGCACGCACGCACGCACACACACACACACACAAACACGCTTGCTCACTTGCAGAGCTCGTCACACACACATACAGGGCACCAACTGGGACGTCGAAGGAGCACAATGCACAGGAGTGCCGGTTCAGTCTGGTTGCAAGGAAGGGGAGTCCTAATGGCCAGAGGGGTGGATAGATGATGCTGCTGATGATGATGATGATTGTATTTTATTGGCGCAAGGGCATCTAAGGCCAAAGAGCGCCAGGACATGTGTCTTGATAGCATGGAGTTGCGGTGGTGGACCGTGCAGGCGTGATGGGGTTCAGGCTTGTTCAGACGGATAGAAGAAGAAATATAAGTCTTTCCAGAGAGCCATACAGCACCCTGCAGAATAGATGAACAAGTGCAATGTTGCGTTGGTATTGCAAAGTACGCCACTTAAGCGCTTTGAGGTGATCCTCGTAGGCTGGCATGAGCTTGCGAGGATCGAAAAGATGGGAATAGAGGGTGCGCGTTGCCCGGCGCTGGACAAGCTCACGTTTTTCAGCGAGGTGAGTTTGGTAAGGGGACTATACTGATGAGCAGTACTCAAGCTGTGGCGGTATGAGAGAAGTGTAGAGTGCTCTGAAAACGTGAGGTCCTCAGGGAAGGGAGAGAAAGGTCACAAACCCCAGAATACGACGAGCCTAGTGACTTGTGTGGAAAAGTCGAGAGAAGGGCTGATTACACCCAGGGTGGGAAGGGCCCGAACTGTCCGATGAAGTAGGGTGCCTCCGAGGAAGTAGGTGGTATGGTTTACACCCCACCACACACCACACGAAGTCAGGAGTGCCATATTTCAAATCACAGCAGTGCAAAACGTATCTGAACATTAATTCCCTTCGGCAGAGTTTCTCAGCTGGGCTCGTTCACCACCGGTTACGAACTCGACGGACGCACTAGGCTTATGCGCGTAATGTAAACATCGGCGGTAGATGAGTGCTAATTATCCAGACTTCGCACTTCGAAAGCACGTTTCCATTCGTTTTGAGCACAAGAAAATATACATACAACAAGCACAGGCATTGCCGCAATCGTGATTCGGTTGGATGTTTTAGCAGACGATCGCATTGAGATCGGCGGAACCCATCCGACCGGCAGGTTGGATTCGGCGGCGTCGTTCGAACTCGGCACGAATTCTCGTCGCACTTCCACCACCCACGGTCATCGATAGTGTCGTTGTCGGCCTAGTATTGCAACACTGTGTTTAAGGAACACTGTCGTGCTCGTCGTGCGTCCAAAGACCTCGGACGATCGTTGGTGTCGGCACCTTCGCATCGGCGGCCATCTTCAGGCGTAGCAGCCTGAGGCTTCGCGGCCTCTGATTGGTGGACCCCGGCGACGGTTTGTAGCGTCTGATTTGTGGATGCCGGCGTCGCGTCGGCTCGCGTCACTGATCTTCTAGCATCGGCAGCTGGAAAAATCTCCGCGCGTCGGCACGCGTCACCCCGTTCGCGACTGACGCTTTTGACGCATTTGACGCATTGGCACGTGCCCACGCATGGCGAAGTGTTCCTGTGGTTGGGGCTAAAGTCCCTAGATATTTTTTTTTTTGCTTTCTTATCTAGGGACCTTAGTTGGGGCTTAAGAGCTGAGCTCTAAAAGCACGGCGTCACGTATTCGATTTTGCGGGCCGCTACCTGGCACGCTGAAAACTCTGGACTATAGGCGCGCCTTATGAAACACTGGCGCCACATTGATTCTTGTACCTCGCTCAATACCAACTGATTGAGCAGCAAGGAGTTTGCGGCCACGCCGCACGCACATCTGTTATGCGGTAGCGAAAGCAGGTACCGAGCGACAGCTCTGGCTCCGCAAACGGCCACCTTTACCAAGCTAGTGTTGTTGCCCGCGCGAACTTAAAACAGAGTTAATTTATCCATTGGAAAATACACTCCAACAAACCAGCACAGGTGAAATCCTTTGAAGTGGACGTACAAAACCTGGTTGGCCAAGAGATCCACACATCCGAGTAATTGTATTTTCCGGCGTGTTTGCATTTCAGTTTCCCACGGAGCCGTCTGAGACACGCTTTAAGCGAGCCAAGCACACGGGCTGGAGGAACAGAGTGAGAGCCATACCACAGTCACCCTACACATAATTTATTTTTGAATAGGCTCACAATTGGTAATGTACGCACCCGTTAGCGGTCCGAAATTCGAAAGCGTCAGGTCTCCATATTACTTATGAAAATTACGCTGCGGATGTAAGTGTGCACAAAATCGGCAACCGCGCAGATCGCTCCGCGAGGAAATGGATAACATTACGGATGCTGCTTGTTCGCGGCCGGAATTTAAAGTGACAAAGTGAACAAAGTTTAAACGAAATATAAAAGAAAACGAATACGTGAACTTTTCAATCTTCAATAACTGTAAACAATAACAGCAACTTCAGTGCTCATTACGAAAGCCATTAGGAAATGTGGAATGAACGTCCATGAAATCTTCTTACCAACAGAAGGCCAGGACGGCAATGTAGTTGCAAGATTTTGTGTCAAAGCTATCGCTTGAGTGTAACCATCACAGCAGCACACAAATGGCTGTAAACCCACGGTTCTGCGAAATTGTCTCCCAGCGTCTTTTCACAAGATGTCCAATGAGTGGCCAACTGCCGACTTCCCTATAGGCGCATATGAACTGCTGGTCTCTCCAACGGTAATAAGTACTTTTATACCGTGTTAGGATCAATGACTCATTTGAATAAAAAGCTCATTCGCATTACACTATAGCGATAATACCGCTCATCGAAGAGCGCAATACTTGGAAGCTCACGACGTTCCTCGCATTCAAGATACTGATTCGGGATAGTGCGTGCACACGCGAGACTGGCGGCGGCCGAGGGCACGCGCGAAGCCAGCGACATGGAAGTCGTGCAGCACTGCCTCGCATAACAGCTGGCGGCAGGAGTCACATGCAAAAGTAGCGTGCAGGGGATGCACTTGAGAAGACAGGCTGCACAAGTAGTAGCTGCCTCGTTCAGTCGACAGTGCGCGAAGGCCTTCTGCACGAATCCTGGCCTCCGATGCGCCGTCGAAGCTGGGCCAGTGGATCTGGGACAAGGCACAGAAGTACGATATCTGCCTCCTCCTGGAAAGTTAACAAACCAGCTGCAAATTTCGCAGTCTTTATGTTCGTCGGTAGGGACACAATACGCTACAATTGTGGAGCCATATACGTATTAAACGAGCTGATTTTCGATGAAGCCACCTGTGCATTGAAAACAGGTTGTAGCCTTCAATTAGAAACATAAATTGACTGAATTGGTGCCCATGGCTCATGTGCATTGTCGTCAGGCTTTGTAATGTGCTGTGGCGGCTGGCCATTCTTTTCTGCGCTGCTTCAAAAAAATGTACGTGTTGTGCGAATGTACAGGTGCGACGCGCGAGACGTCGACGTATACGTCGATTACCCCGAAGATAGGCTAGCCATAGCCTTTTTTTGTGACTGACTAATATTGCGTTTTGTGAGGTAATTTAGTAGAACTAACTCTGCACAATGTGTATGCAGCAAAGCTTCCATATATAGGACCTCGTGTATTCAAAACATGATGTTTCATGGACATTTGCCCCCTCTGTGTGAGAGGAAGACACTTCCAGTCGAACAAAACCTTTTGCAACGTCTCATCTGAGTGAGAGAGAGAAAAAATGACGCCCCGATATCGGTAAATGGAAATCGCTTAAACGGAACAGCAGCCTTTTGGTTGGTTGATGTTGCATGAAGGCAATGCAGAAAAAAGGGCGTTACATGGAACTACATTTTTTTACAACTCCGGTTAACGGAAATAAAATGTTATCGAACATGAAACTGAGCGGCTAATCTATGGGGCATCTTCTGTCTTTACTTTTCAGTTTTTTTTTGTTTGTTTTTTGTCAGTTGCCCATGTTCTCACCAAGGTGGCTTTCGCTGGCTTTTGTTGATTCCGTTGTTAGTGTGGCCTCAACCGTGGTCCTGGCTTGCTGTGATGTCTTTGTGTCGACAAAGTCGCTGAGCTGTGTGTTTGCTTAGTGTTTTCGAAAGCTGCACAAGAACACCCGCACACTGGGGACGAAGATCAAAGTTATCGATGATTTGGAGAGTGGCTGCTTCACTAAAACGGGGAATATTACGGCGGCCGCATTTCGAAGGGGGCGAATTGCAGAACACACCCGTGTACTTAAATTTAGGTGCACGTTAAAGAACCCCAGGTGATCTAAATTATTCCGGAGTCCATCACCACGGTGTGCTTCATAATCAGATGGTGGTTTGGCACGTAAAACCCGATATTTTTAAAAATCCTACTTGTTCTTTTCTTCTTCTTTTTTTTACTATAAATGGTAATTTTTTATCACTTATTGGGCTGTTAGCTGTATTCCATGGCTGCGTGCAAGCTTAATTTTTGTTAAGAGAAGCTTTGAAATCCGGTGTGCTTCACCTATTATCTGCTCCTTACCATAAAGCATCGGCTTCGATGGGGTCAATATGCAAAAACATCCGTGTCCCGCGTATAAGCGGCACGTTAAAGATTTCCTGATGGTCAAAATTAATCCAGAGTCGTTAACTACGGCGTGATTCATGATAATATCATGATTTTTGGTACGTAAAACCTAGCAATTCAATTCAAGCATAAGCCCCCCTTTTGAAAGTGCATCATGTACAAATCTGTCGGTAAACAGAACTTCTGATAAACAGAACTTATTTCCCGGATCTCTGGAGGTTCCGTTTAAAGAAAGCTCACCTTTTGCACAAGTGCAATTTACCAACCACACCGAACACACATCTAGACGAGCACTCACATGTAGTGGTCTTAAAAAAAGAAGAAAAAAAACAACGTCTATCTATTTAGTGAGCTCGAACCATCCCGTTCTGAGACGAACAGTACGTGAACTAGGTAACACTCTTCGTTTTCTTGTCTCTAAGATTTTGCGAGTAGAAACAACGGTAGATGCCACGAAAGCAGCTGTGGTTGGCTCGCACATATACGAATTTATTAAGTCTGAATGAACTGACGAAAATTTATAAACGGTGCAGAATACGATTAAATAAACGTGCTCGTGAAGGTCAACTAATGAAATGATGATCAAGAAGACTTCCCGGGTGAACCCACCTTTTCAAACGCCACAACGACAGCACCGAACACCTAACTGGCTATCGAGAGACGGGTACCATGCATTTGGTGCCCGTTAAAGAACCCTAGGTGGTAGAACTTAATCCGGAGTCCCCCACTATGGCGTGCCACCTTTGGCGTACTTTTGGAAAATGAAACCCCATATTTAAGTTTTTTAAAATAATTACGGTTAAAATTTTTTTTCTGGGCTGTTTCGTTCCCTCGCCCACTGCTAGTTGCGCTCCAACCGCGGCATTCTTGTTGATGGCGATAACATTTAGTCGTTGTAGCATGGCTGAGTCACTCTGACGTCAACGGCCATTTTGTTAAAATCATGTGACCTGTTACGTCACAATTCTTTCCTATATGTACTTCGTTCCAACCGCAATAAACGTTGTTCGTCACCCGACTGCCGGCCCGCTTACAGTCGTGAACTGATTTTTGTCCCGACTTTCATGGTACAAACCAATGGACATTCATCTGCCACTTATATTTAGTCGGAAGACAATTAACTAACACAAAAGTCCAACCCAACTCTAAGAAAAGCTATCAAGAAAGGGGTTCAGGAGTACAATGACAAGAACAAAGGGAATATGCCACAATGTATACGTCACACCATGTATCGAAATGAAGTGCTCAAAGAGAAAGAGAGTCAGAATTAGTAGCAGCCTAGTTAAAATTAAACGCATGGGCGCAGTTAGCACCAACATAGTAAAAAATTAACACCATTGCACTATGCTTATGTAAAGGGTGCACCTCCGAAGAAATAGACATGCTGAGGTAAAGATGCCGTACGGCACACTTTTGGGAAATGGAGCGACTTCCCTTAGACTAAGCAGGGCTCGTGCGATGTAATGGTGTCTAGAGGCGGCTTCGCCGATGCCCATACGCAGCGAGAATTTGTCGCTCAGTAGGCAAAATAAATGGTACAGGCGTAATTAGAGCAATAAAGTTGAAAATAAACCACATTGCACCACAGACCTCATTGAGATTGGTATAACTGGCCAATTGTTCCAAACAGAAAAGGAAAAAGGTCAACGAAGAGTCGGTGCTGATGAAGACAAGGTCGACGCAATTGCATGGTAAATACGATGCGAATGCGATGAAAAATGAGTGCATAATGAACGTGAAAAAGGGGCAGAAGGAGGCAGCAGAGAGGGATTTAATTAAAATGTTATCTTCGAATTATTATAACCATCGTGTAAAGTCGACCTTGTCTTCTTTAGGGTTTACACTTTAATGACTTGTTATTTTTTACTTTAGACTGAATTCTACCACTTCGGTATAGCAACTATAGAGTAGCATATACAAGGATAAGACAGGACACTTTCATAGGCCCCTGCGGCTGATTTTAAAGTCCCTATATAGTAAAAGTACCGCCATCTACTCTTTCCTCCGCCGTTTCCTCTCCTGAAGAGCTTGCTTCTTTCATTATTATTGCGATAGCAATTATATGGACACTCAAAAGCAGATTTCTGCCGTCGGCGTCGCCGTCGCCGTCGCCGTCGCCGTTGCCGTCGCCGTCGCCGTGAGGTTCCGTATGACGTCATTTGGAGAAGAAATCGTCGCCGCGCGCCGAACGCTGTATGTGCGAGTGAAAGGGCGCGAGGGGCGCGTCTTTCACGGGGAGTGAACGCACGGCGGAGAACAAACGCGCGTTCTGCGCCGTGCTCGCTTAAGGGCTGCAGAAGTAGGCGTCTCTGTTCTCCTTCACAATCACCATGTATGTAGAGCAAACGCGCCTTCTTCCAACGAGCGAGAGGCCGTGGGGGAGGGGGAGGGAAGGGAGGCGACGTTTAGCTGCGGCACGCAGTGCCTATTTATATCAGAGGCTCCGGCAACAGTCACCAACGCCGCACGCATTTTGAGCGAACGCGGGCAAAACGCCGATGGCGTCGACAACAGTTCTGCGTGTTGTTGCTACCAAAGCCGCTCACCTTACTTCGTATGACATTGCTGTGTTGCTATCGCATTCATTGCTTCGCCCTTAGGGCGAAACTGTGACATATTTTTTTTTTGCTTGCGAAAGCAAGTCGACGGTGGCGGCCCTAGAAAGTCCACGTTGAAGCTCTCAGGCCGGGCGCGCGCCGCCGCCACCGCTGGAGACTGTGGCTGCGCAGATTGACTTTCAACATGGCTCTGAGGTGGAAAAAAATATAAAGAAGTCAAAGCACGTGCTATCATCATCCAATCGGAGATACAGGAGAGATCGAAGCGGCCTTGATCAAAGGATGGCGGTACTTTTTCTTATATAGGAATTTTAGCTGATTTGGGTTCAAGCGCACCTAGTGGGTGAATGGAATCTATAGACTCAGAGATTGGGACCGCAGGAAAACCAATCTCGAAGGCGATCTTCTGGCGATTAGAAAACTTACACGGCCTCCAAGATCGCTTCAGTGGAAGTGCTCGTCCCGGAGGCTATATTTTTATTTTTTAATGTGTTGCTTGCATACATCGAGTAGCTTCGTGTAAGCTGTACTGCCAGAGCAGCAAGCACACGATGCCACTGTGTGTTTATGCAGACATTTTAAATAAACACGACAAGTGTTGGAAGAGACGAAACTTTATTTTCAAGTCATATTCTCAGTAAGCACATGCACCTTTTTTTTTCCCGCAACGTTCGATGAAGGCAAGCACAGTAAGATGGGTGCACTGCACAATGCAAGACATGCCAATACAGCTGCCATATGTTGAGAATAAATTTCACAAAAGGAATAAACAGGTGATATTATGAACAATCCTACAAAACAGTAAAACTGCAGAAGACAGCACTAGAATTAAAGAGGAAACCAACGCTCGTCTTTTAAAGCCTAACCTTTCTTTTTAAGTGGTAGTTTCGGGGTGCATAGCAAACAAGGAATGAAGGCTGCTCACTACAGTTGTCAGCCAACCACGCTCTCTCCCTGTCCTGCCGTTGTTACTGCACCACGCAACACAGCAGTAATTCCCATAGTACTTGACTCCGGACGGCATGACATGAAAAAAGAAAGTGTTGGTTATGTCTTTTCTTCCGCCTTTGCACAAATTTTCTCCTACACACTTCACATCGCCCTTTCGCGAAAACCGTCACGTGCAATTGCCGCAGCTAAAAAAAAATGCAACTCTCGGTGCCATGTATGCGCTACTGAGGCAGGGGTGCGATTTTGTAGCAATTATATTACTTTTGCCTATGACTTTTGACGTCATCACCCGGCTTCCATTGGCCTAGCCCATGTTGTCTGTCAATCACGCGACGTCAGGAGCCCGCAGAAACCCGCTACGTTAAAATGACGTTGACGTACACATTATGCGGAGCAAAAGTCATAGTTGTTTAGCACCGTCGGAGGTAGGGTCGTTTCAGAACGCATAAAAAATGGCTGCCCCCTGCGGTGGCTCTTCGCCGTCGCGGACGTGGACATGGAGAGCCAGATGACGCGTTTGAGATGCCGGACGACCATTTTCGACGGCATTTTCCCCTCTCAAAGGAAATGATGCGGTTGTTGTGAGAGGAACTGGCGGGGGAACTAGAAGCGGAGCGAGCGACGGGACGGTCGGTGGAACGGAAGGTGTGCACGCTGCGTTTCTTTGCCTCCGTGAGCAAGCGTCCGTAGGGAGCGTGGAGACGATCGGTACGAGACGATCGGGTGCCGCAGTCGACCGGGAGCAAGCGCGTGCCACGCGTGACCGAGGCTGTCGTAAACGCAGGGGTCCGCAACAAGTGTGACCATTTTCCGAAGACGTCCGAAGAAAAGGCAGCCGTGAAGGAGGGTTTCCTTCGGCGCTGCGCTATTCCCGGCGTGATCGGATGCACGGACGGTAGCCTCATTGCCATTATCGCACCCAAGGGTGAGCGCAATGCTACGTTCATGTGTCGGAAGGGCTACTACGCCGAAAACTGCATGTTCGTAAGTATGCGTCATGTTCTCTAGTGCTGCTAATTCTTTTGACAGTTGTGTTGCACTTGTAAACACGGACTTGATCCGTTCACATTTTCCTGACCGTGTATCCCATGCGACCGGGGTCGGATCACGACTCATTCGTCTGGCGGACGACATGGCAGCGCCGGCGGTTCCAGGCGGGGCGCATCGCAAATCCCGGTGTATACCTCATCGGTAAGACAAAGCATTTTTTGTCGCAATCACGCTTCATTAGCGAATAGAACGCCATGTCCGCCCCAACACAAACTTATAACCAAATAACATGCACACGAGTAAGTGCCTGCCTAAGTAGAAAAAAATCAAACCAATTAGTGCTAGCACTGACAATTTTAAAAGCGTTAAGTTACAAGCATGCTACCAAGTGCCTGCCAGGAGCAGAAAAAAGCAACACGTATTAGTGCTACTAGTGTATCATTGGTAGCACCAGTAAGTGTTGATTTCTTCAGCTTCAGGGGGGCACCGAGTAGTACGCTTGTAATTTGGTTAACAGTTCGTATCGGGGCGGACATGCCCAACTCGTGCTCTTACTTGGGACTCACGACAGTGTCAGGTCTGCAACGTCTGAACCCTAGCTTTGTTGAATGATGCTTTAACTTTCCTCAGTTGTCAACTTCCCGCTCGTCAGAGCAGTACTCAGTGCACCATTTCCATTTTCATGCAGGTGACAGCGGCTACCCCTTGGATCCGTGGCTCCTGACCCCGGTTCCCGGCCATCCTACTATGCAAACAGCCGAGGAGAAGTACAACAGAGCACATGCCACCATGCGTTCCATAGTGGAGAGGTGTATTGGGTTCTTGATGAGCCGTTTCCACTGTCTGCAGCGGTAACGCATCCTTCTCTACGAGCCAGAACGTGCGGCCAACATTGTCGCTGTATGTGCTGTGTTGCACACACAACCTTCGGCTGTCCGAGGGCGACAAAGACGATGATGATGAAAGTGATGACGACAGCAGCACCAGCAGTAGTGGCGAGCTCGATAACAACGGCGACCCCATACCACACGTTCCGCCCCGAAACAGGGGGTCTCGATTGAATTATCTGAGAGGGCGGGCTGTCCGAGACAGTGTAATCAGCATGTTCGACACAACCCGTGCGCAGCACATGCAGTACTTGAGGAGTGTGTGGCTGCATTTGCGACGTCAACAGCATTGCGAGCATCGCTAGGTTCATACACGCTGTTGTAGTGTCAGCAAGATGTGGTGGTCTAACAGATACCAAATAATTGCATTGTGCATTTAATGCTGTGAAATTGCTGACAAATCATTTTCCATACGCAGTTGTAGTTGATGTCTACGTAATGCAAAGTATTCACAATTTGTAGAGAAATGTAAAAGTTGTGTAGTCGAGGGTTATGTATACCTTATATTTATAATAAGTAAAACAGAATATATAGTGGTAACATATGATTGAAAACAAGCTAAAATTAAGTGGCTTCTAAAAGTGTGTTTGACATGATTTGCTTGCTGCTGCTGTCGTCATGTAGATGCCCTGTGTGCCATGGATGTAGCGTGCAGTTTTGTTTTGTAGCCTTTTTTTCTTACTGGTATCCCTGACAGTTATCCGCTCCCCTTATACATTTAAGGACATTAGCGTTCGTCTCCTCGCGTTCTACTCGGGCAGTGAAGCTCACAAAAGCCAAAATGCACAGTGCACATCACACCTCCTGCTCCATCGAACGTGCTGTTACACGCACACCTTCTAGGTCCTGCAACCTTTTCTCTCGCAACAACCGCAAAACTTTCCTCCTAGTGACGAAAATGCTGTCAACTGGTCATCCAACATGTCAAGCGGTGTGGCTCCCGTGGAACGTATTCACGTAGATTTCAGCAAAGCGACCTGACTCGTAAATAGTAGAGTCAATAACTGAAATGTTACACAGTAACATTTTTATAGTGCGAGCTAGCACTGCAAGTGTAGCAGTGACATGTAAATAAAAGCATTAAAGAAAAGTGCAACTTTCTTTATTCTTCAACCTACAGCCCTTTTTTAAAGTAAGACGTGTTTATGCACACATCACATGCAATAGCAATCACATTAAAATACCGTGAAAATCATCAGGCTGCAGTAGTAGAGACTTGCAGCATATATCACATCACCTTGTATAAATATCACATCCCCATGGACTTGCATCTAAAATATCACAAGTAACGGCACGCATTGTTTCAGAAAACTATTGTGCAATCCATAGTTACACAGAAATAGCACCCAGTTTGAACAGTGCCAGAAAAGAATGCACAGGTGCATAAATGATCAAGCACCAACAGAACCATATTTATCACAGCGAGATGTGTAAGCACATCACCACATATGAAAGGAACATGTTGTGGAGTTACAGAAAAAAAACAATGTCGTACTTAGATATTCACAAATATACAAATGAAATGAAGGAGCATATGCAAGGAACTTTTATCACATTTTTGCGCGTGTTTGTGTTCATATGTTGCTTTCAATGTTATATTAAGGTCCGAATACTCCCGCTTCTCAAGAAGTGATCGCCACTCTTTGCTGAGACAGGATGAAATTGTGGTGTGGCCTCGTGCGCACATTGACATGACAGCAATCAGGGGCCTGGGGTGCTATGCAGGAAGCGCCGAGTTTGAAGAAACTCGAGATCTTCACGTGCTCTGGCGACGCCCCAAGATGAATGGTAACAAGACAAAGTTTGTCCGTCGGCACGCCTCCAGTTTCATTGGCTTATCTAGATTCACTCTGGGTAGCTGTCATCCATTGGGGGTTGCCATATGGGTGGCCGACAAACTGGGGCTCACGTGATCATACGGTCGGTGCATGGTTGAGCCTTCCTTCACTTGTTTGTCGTTCCACCGAGTGCATGAGAGGCACAAGCAAGTTATAAAATAAATGCATTTAGTACAATAATATTAGTCACATTATTGTGGGTTATAAGCATTTTAAAGTTTACAAGATGTACACTGAATGTGTATTAGACTAATTTGTAGTATAATACGTTTCGCGTTATACCACGAGGGACGCTCATTCTCCTCTTTTTTTCTCTATATTGGATTGTCGCGGCTCGCTACGTACTTGCGCTAGCATTTCTGAGCACCGATTCGTGTGCGCTTGGTTTTCTCACTGTGGTTTTAACAGATCGCTCGTTGGCGCGAGACTAAATACCGACCACAACATCGCCCAAGGTTAGCGGTATAAAAAACATCATGCTGGCAACTCTGGGCTGCTCACCAAAACTTGCTCTTTCATGTACCCAGAAAGGAGGCCGAAATTCCCTAGTCAAGTCGACCAGTTGAACAGGCAAAGTGAAACTAGCTGTGCATAGTTTTTTTCGCTGCTGCCCATATGATTAATGATGGACCCGCCTATGAATTCACGGGGAGATTGTTAAGACTGTCAAGAACTTCATCTTCGGCGATGCTTTATGTCTTGTGTGGCAGGTGCGATCATTTGGATGAATCGTCTTGGTGGCGACGATTGTTGACCCTTTTTGTGTATGTAATTAGTGGTCGATTGGGCGTGATAAGGAATCGGTTAGTCGCATTAACCTGTGTGTGTGTGTGTTTATTTGACCAGAAATTTAGTTCGCTCCGCGGTAAAGCTTCAGGCTTCTTCTGTGTTCTCACATTGCGCAATCTGTTCACATCTGTGCGCCCACTAACCCCATGATTCCAAAAAGTCACGTTAGAAACATGATCTTTGCGTTTTCTTGAATCAGTAAGCTGTTGCCGGTTAGAGCTACGGGAAATCCGCGCGGCAGGTCGAAAACGTAAGGCGACTGTTGCAATGCACCTGTAGATCGTCAGCGCGTTTGTCAACGCAAGTTATAGGCTGACTTTATTTGAACTAGTGAATCGATAAGTCGCGCAGTGTGTGCTGCTATGAGATGCAGAATATGCAAAGGCACAAACAGAACCGAGATCAACTTTTCTCAGACATGCAAAATTTTTACAATAATCGGTTCAGGTCAGCCTGCTAGCTGGAACCATGCAGTGCTGATGACATGCTGATTGCAAAATAAACTGCACCACCATAAGTTTAGCAACTGCCTTGCGGAATAGATAGCATTACATTTGCTAAATGTGTTGAGCATCGACAAGATCGAACGACCTACAGAACGCTTATTTGCGCACAGCAAGATATGTCAAGGACGGGTGGGCTGGGTCAGGGAAGCTAAGAAACCGCCACAACAAACAGATGGGAGGGCAGGTGAATGGCGTTGAAGTCCACGCAGAAACAAATATAGGAATGTTAGGCGCCGCCACGCCGTTCAAAAATCAGGTGAATGTTGAAGAGTGCGACAGTGACTAACATAACAGAAAATAATTTTATGAATGGGGGGGGGGACCACATAAAAGGCGTCAAGAACGAGTCGAAAGAGCGTCTCGTCACTGCCCGATCGCTCAATACCAGACGGCCTTGGCTAGTCGCCAAGCTGAGGCTCACCCACCCTGTCGTAACACGTGCTAACTTAGGTTTGTCAGAAATAAATGCAACATAGTTTCATTTCTCTTCAGAATAAGCTGCAAGTGTAAACCTTGCGCCCACGTTCATCTCCTGCGTGCACACGCGTTGAAATCTGGCGCACGCACGTACGAGGAGGGGGAGGCGATAAGAAGGCGAGTGCGGCGCGCAGTCGCGTGACTTCACTAGGGACATCTCCGCCTCGCAAATCTAGGGAACCGCACAAGACGAGATCTGGCAACACTGGTGTGTTCTGGTGGGGATTTAGTTATAGTGAACTAGATACTTTCTAGTGGCACGACCACCGCCGCTGGAGAGGGCCTCGAGCGGAAGAAAGATGCGGCGGCGCTGTAGTCGACCGCACTTGAAAGCGCCTCAGCTTTCGGGCCGTCGCGCTGCTAGGACGACCACTTCGTCCGGCGTTTTCAGCGGGCAATGCAATTTCAGTAATGCAAGACTAGCAAGTGACAAAAATTCTTGCTTCCGGTTTTTGTTCTTTGCAGCTTCGTTATGCATATGCAAAGATTCAAATACCATCGCTTGCGCGTGTTGTAGTCGTGGAATCGTCTGGTGGGAGATATAGCCGCATTACTTCACATGTTGCGTTGGTATTCGTTGCAGTTTGCCAGGCTTAGTATCGACACTGTTTTTTATACGAACGTGCAAAACGTAAAATGAGTATTTGCGAACGCTTATTGCGATTTTTGCGAGCGGCTGAGCTGGCTAGCCGACTGCAATATGCAGGGTGTCCAAATTATCATGCATCAAAACTTAAAAATATGCAAATGCCACGTAGCTGGACAGAACCAAGGTAATCTTGTTTGCCGGCGCTTGGAGATACCCAGATTATTTTTAAATTGAGTCTAATTACACAATTAGTCTTAATTATTCAACTTCTCAAATATTGTATTTAGAAGAAAAGTCTCAATGAGAAAATTGTAGGGCAACATGAAAAACTCCCGATACAGGTTTCTGTTGCTCAATACGTTCTACATAAAAGTTTTTTTTTAGCGTGAAAGAAGACCGCAAATACACGCAAAATTGCAGCGCGAATGGCTGCTCGAGGCACTTTGCGTGTATTCGCTGGTAGAGTTATGAACAATAAACAACAAAGTTGTCATATAGCACACCAATGCCATTTTATTTATACAATATGATCGCTTTTCAGCCGACCACTGTCCAACGGCTTGGCATAACTAGCCTCATAAGCGACTAAGCTTCAAGTGTTGGTGTGACTTTCTCCGCGCTGCATCACGAGACTTGTTTAACCCTTTAATATTGCTACGGAACAGTATTTGCCTTGACGAAGAGGCGAGCAGTGTGAAGACGACGACGAAGATTAGAGGCTACTGCGGGCTGTGGCTTCTTGGCCAAGTGCGGCGCATTTCTTTGTAAATATACTTGTATATAGCTTTTCGTCTGCGTCTTCCTACGTAACATATCTGGTGGAGGTGGACGTTCCCTGTACCTCGTCACGGAGCTTCGCAGTGGACGGTACGTCGAGTCTTCCGTCATGGCTCCCGCCGACGACAGCTCGACTCAGCCAGCTCCGACACCTGCTGCCACTTCGACGACCTACATCGCTCTCCCCGCTTCCCGCGATCCTGGCGTATTCTCGGGCAAAGATGGGGAAGACGTCGACGACTGGATCAGCCTGTACGAACACGTCAGCCGCAATAACCGGTGGGACCCTACTATCATGCTCGCCAACGCACTCTTTTACCTCGGTGGCACACCTCGAGTTTGGTTTCGGACACACGAAGAGGAGATCACCAGTTGGGATTCGCTTAAGCAAAAGCTCCGAGACTTGTTCGGAAACCCCTACGGTCACCAACTTGCCGCGCAGAGGGCGTTATCCGGCCGTGTGCAGACGTCCACAGAGCCCTACGTCACATACATCCAAGACGTCTTGGCTCTGTGCCGCAAAGTTGACGCACACATGACTGAGCCAGACAAGGTTTCCCACATCCTCAAAGGCATTGCCGATGACGCCTTCAACTTGCTCGTATTCAACAACGTGGCGACCGTGGATGCAGTTATAAAAGAGTGTCGCCGCCTGGAACTCGCTAAAAGCCGACGTATCGACCAGCAGTTTGCCCGTCTGCCCAACACCCCAGCGACATCTTCCTGTGCCGACGCTCCTCGTCCCAACAACACTGGTGATGTTACCAGGATCGTCCGGCGTGAGATTGAGGCCGCCTATCCGGCTGCCTTCGACTCCAGCTCCTCCAACGCACCTGCAGTCACGGTTTCCCTGATCCAGGCAGTTGTCCGCCAGGAGTTCGCGAACATGGGTCTTCACACCGTCTGCTCGGCCCATCGCCCTGATACCCATCCGGCTTCTTCGATTACGCCCCGTCCCACATCTTATTACCCACCACGTTTCCGCAACCCATCTGAATGGCGCACTGCTGACGACAAGCCCATTTGTTTTCACTGCCGTAGAATCGGGCACATTTCTCGCCACTGTCGCAGTCGTTGGAGTTCCCCGACCCGGTCTACTTATACTGCCTACTCTCGCCCAGGTGGCCCTTCTCGACCCTATGCAGCACGCTCCGATAATGCCGCCACTGATTCTCCTGCGCCGAACCGCCCCTATTCTCGTTCGCCTTCGCCCCAACGACGACAATCTCGCTCTCCTCAGCCCCGTCGCTCCTATTCGCCGACTCCCTTCGGACGCCGCTCCCAGCCGGAAAACTAGACGATGCAGCGCCTCGAGGTGACGCTGCATTGCTCCCTACGCCGCCAAATCCTCTACTGACGTTGCCCACTCATCTGAACCTTCTTGACGTGCAAGTCGACGGTGTTTCTGTATCTGCTCTTATAGACACTGGGGCGCATGTATCCGTAATGAGTGCTGACCTTCGTAACCGGCTGAAGAAGATACTCACACCCCCCACGACGCCTGTTGTCCGTGTCGCCGATGGCGGAACAGCCCCCGTAATTGGTATGTGTGCCGCCCGCGTCTCCTTCGCCGATCGCTCCACTATCGTGCTATTCACAGTCATCGCCCACTGTCCCCACGACATCATCCTCGGCTTGGACTTCCTCTCCGCGCATTCTGCTCTCATCGACTGTTCCGCCAGTACTCTCCGCCTTGACCTGCCTGTTCTGGATCCCTCTGAACCACACCCTAGTCGCCTCAGTTCCGTCGACTTCGTTCGCTTGCCACCTTCGGCACTGACCTACGTTGACTTAGTGTCATCCCCACCAGTGCCCGACGGTCACTACATCGCGGCTCCCATGCAAGACGTCCTGCTTACACACGGGATCACAGTGCCTCATACAGTTTTATCTATTACGGCGAATTGCGTCTGCCTGCCCGTGGTCAATTTTGGCTTGACGGCACAAGTGCTGCCACGCGGGATGTCTCTGGCTCAGCTTTGCTCATTCGAGGATCACTCAGTAGCATCTATTGCAGTAGACGACAATTCAGCCGATCCTCCTCTACCATCGCAGTCGGCAACTTGTGCCATTGCCGACTTACAGAAAATGATTGCGCCCGACATGCCGTCCGAGCACGCTCGTGAGCTCTACCGCGTTTTGTTATCCTATCACGATATTTTTGACTTTAACGATCGTCCCTTGGCCCAAACTACAGCTGTTAAACATCGCATTAATACCGGCGATGCCCCTCCTATTCATCGCCGCCCGTATCGAGTGTCCCCGGCTGAGCGTCAAGTTATTCACGCTGAAGTTCGCAAAATGCTTGCCAAGAACATTATTGAACCGTCGTGTAGTCCATGGGCGTCACCTGTTGTACTTGTAAAGAAGAAGGATGGCTCATGGCGCTTTTGCGTGGATTATCGGCACCTGAACAGGGTTACCAAAAAGGACGTGTATCCCCTACCTCGGATTGATGACGCCCTTGACTGCCTCCACGGTGCTCGCTATTTCTCCTCTATTGACCTTCGCTCCGGCTACTGGCAGATTGCCGTGGACGATCTAGACCGCGAGAAGACTGCTTTTGTAACACCCGACGGTCTTTATCAATTCAAAGTGATGCCTTTCGGTCTATGTAATGCTCCTGCCACTTTTGAACGCATGATGGACTCCCTTCTTCATGGCTTCAAATGGTCCACGTGCCTGTGCTACTTAGACGACGTTATAGTATTCTCCCCAACGTTCGCTACACACTTGGAGCGCCTCTCAGCAGTCCTGGACGTTTTTCGTCGAGCCGGTCTACAACTCAACGCATCGAAGTGCCAATTCGGCCGTCGCCAGATTACTGTCCTTGGACATCTCGTTGACGCGCACGGAGTGCAACCGGACCCAGGCAAGATCCATGCTGTTACGCACTTCCCTGTTCCGAAGTGTGTCAAAGATGTGCGGAGCTTCGTCGGCCTGTGTTCGTACTTCCGCCGTTTCGTGAAAAATTTCGCGGCAATAGCACGACCACTAACAGAGCTTTTGAAAAAAGACACTCCTTTCCAGTGGGGCGATAACGAGGCCTCTGCGTTCTCGCATCTAATCGACCTCCTCACAACGCCTCCCGTTCTGGCCCACTTCGATCCTTCTGCGCCTACCGAAGTCCGTACTGATGCCAGCGGCCACGGAATTGGCGCGGTACTGGCACAACGCCAGCGCGGCAGCGACCGTGTTATCGCTTACGCCAGCAGGCTCCTTTCACCCTCCGAGCGCAACTATTCCATCACTGAGCGTGAGTGTCTGGCCCTAGTTTGGGCGGTTGCGAAGTTCCGTCCATACTTATATGGCAGGCCCTTTTCCGTTGTTACAGACCACCACGCGCTTTGCTGGTTATGCTCACTGAAAGATCCTACAGGAAGACTTGGTCGCTGGGCCTTACGCCTCCAAGAATATTCGTATACTGTTACCTACAAATCCGGCCGACTACACAAGGATGCTGACTGCCTGTCTCGCTACCCGGTAGACGAGCCTGACGACGCCGACAGTAGTAACGCCAACGGCATTTTCTCTGTGTCTGACTTCGCTAACATCGCCGATGAGCAGTACCGGGACCTATCGCTGCGAGCACTCATCGAGCGTCTGCGCTCTACACCTACCGACGCCTCCGTTCGCCGATATGTCCTCCACGGCGGCATTCTGTACCGAAGGAACTTCGTCCCTGATGGATCTGATCTTCTTGTCGTGCCAAAACATCTACGACGAACTGTGCTCTTTGAGATGCATGACGCACCCACTGCAGGCCATCTTGGGGTAACCCGCACGTACGACCGCGTCCGGCGCCGCTTCTATTGGCCTGGTCTCGCTCGCTCCGTCCGACGCTATGTTGCTGCCTGTGATCCCTGCCAGCGTCGGAAAACACCTCAGGTGCTACCTGCTGGTCATCTCCAGCCGATCACCGTCCCTGTGGAACCGTTCTTTCGTGTTGGATTAGACCTCCTCGGCCCCTTTCCCACGTCATCTTCGGGGAACAAATGGGTAGCCGTCGCAACTGATTACGCCACCCGATACGCTATCACGCGGGCTCTCCCTACCAGTTGCGCCACTGACGTCGCGGACTTTCTCTTGCGTGACATTATCTTGGTTCATGGCGCCCCGCGACAGCTGCTTACTGACCGTGGTCGCAACTTCCTGTCGAAAGTTATCGCTGACATTGTGCGTTCCTGCTCCACTCAACACAAGCTGACTACCTCATACCATCCTCAAACGAATGGCCTGACGGAACGGTTAAACCGTACCCTTACCGATATGCTGTCGAAGTACGTTTCCAAGGACCACCACGACTGGGACATTGCCCTTCCTTACGTCACATTTGCGTACAATTCTTCCCGGCACGACACCGCCGGATTTTCTCCATTTTATTTACTGTACGGTCGCGAACCGACCTTGCCCCTTGATACGGCACTTCCTCCTGCTGCGATCTCAACAAGCGAGTATGCGCGCGACGCCATCGCCCTCGCCGACCATGCACGCCAGCTTGCCCGTGCTCGACTGACGGCCTCGCAAACCACTCAGCAGCGTCAGTACAACGCCCGCCACCGTGACGTGCAGTTTTCGCCTGGTGCGCTCGTGCTCCTATGGTCGCCCTCTCGTCACATCGGGCTTTCAGAGAAGCTCCTTTCGCGATACACTGGGCCCTACCGCGTGCTGCGCCAGGTGACGCCTGTGACGTATGAAATTGAACCTGTGAGTTCGCCCTCGCCGTCTACTCTGGCATCTAGTGATGTCGTGCACGTCAGTAGGCTCAAGGCCTACTACAGTGCTTCAGAGTCCGGCCTTTAATCGCTCCGGGACGGCGCTTTTGCCGCCGGGGGTAGTGCTACGGAACAGTATTTGCCTTGACGAAGAGGCGAGCAGTGTGAAGACGACGACGAAGATTAGAGGCTACTGCGGGCTGTGGCTTCTTGGCCAAGTGCGGCGCATTTCTTTGTAAATATACTTGTATATAGCTTTTCGTCTGCGTCTTCCTACGTAACAATATAAAAGTGCATCCTTGTTACTATATAAAATCCAATCATGTTCGCTGTTAAAGTTTTTCTGTGTTCCTGACATCCAATAGCTGCGATTTCTTTGCTATGTAAGACAGCCAGCAAATCCATGATGCTGTCTTGGTGCAGCTTGTTAGAGCTGAAGCAGCCTGTAAATATGTCCTCAAGGCTACTAACAAACCTGAAAAGTTTCACCGAGGGATAGAGCAAGCCGCCGAAGTCACAGGCTCTTGTGAACACCGCTGCATTCAACTTCTTCCCTTCCGAGGCAGGAAGTAATAGCTCATTTGTGCAGACAAGGCACTTAGACTTTAAAACACACTTCCTTGCCACGTAACCAGCCACGTAATAAGTCAGTCTCGAGTCACTTCTTTGCAGATCATAGCCATGTTCTTGTTCAGGCATATCATTGACTGCAGCTTCTGCTGCTGTAAGGTCTCCATTACCGAGCAGCATATCAATCAGCTGCTGTTTATGTGAACCTGCTGGTTGGTCTTTGCAGTCATGAGTGAATTTATGATGTCACTACCTATACTTGCGCCAGGAACGCTCTTGGCCAGATTGTAATAGCTCAAGCAGTTGACTGTGGTCAAGAATTGCTGTGGGGTGGGATGCGCATTACAACCTGAGGATTGTCTCACAATACCAAACAAGTTTTCAATTTTGTCTTGACTAAGACGTGATGTCATGATATACGAGTACCCCACTTCAGAAGTAACATATTTCAAGAGCTCCAAAGTACTGGTAATGGAGACTCTGAGGCCTTCTGCTGTTGAGTCACTTAAGAAATGTTTTTGTCGGCATGCTTTTCCCACTGCGTCATAAAGTCCAAGAAATCTTTAAGCTCTTGTACTTTTGGCGAATTCGGCCTCAAAGCTTCGGCCGGGAAGCGCGATGTCAGAATTTCAATCAGAGACTGCATTCTCCTGCACAAAGAAGAAACCAAACAGAAAGGTGATCAAAATGAAATTAGGATGTTAGAGAGTTTCTAATGAAAGCACAAATATACCGGGAGTTTCAGCGAACATTTTCAACATTTTTTAAAGGTTGCCTGAGGCAGATTTTAAAATTCTAGTTCATGAGCTGGTCTACTCGAAGAGGCGGACATTACTTGCAAAAAAAAAGAACAGAAATGCATAATCAACTAATTAACAAAAAATACTAATTAGTTTTAAACTAATTATCTTACGGCTAATATTGCAATTGACAAATTCTAGCCGAGGAGTTCACAAGGCAGATCCCCTTGGAACGAATTCTCAGGATGGTGCCAGTTTCAAGATATTAATTCCCAAACATGCATAAAACGACGTTTTTTAAGAAAGTAACTGGAACGCCAATGCATCTCTGCAAAGTTCGGGATTAATATCTCGAAAATGGTGTCATCCTGAGAATTCGTTCCTAGCCTTGTTAACTCCACGGCTAGAATTTGTTAATCGCAATGTAAGATAATTAGTGAAAAATTGAATTTTTGTTAATTAGTCTATTATACATTTCAGTTTTTTTATGCATGTCCACCTCTTCGAGTAGACCAGCTCATGAACTATAATTGCGCTATCTGCCACTGGCAACCTTTAAAATTTTTTGAAAGTGTTTGCAAGAACACCCTGTATACGTGACTGAAAAGTTAAGGAAAGAACTCATTGAGTAAATTTAAGTCACAAATGTAGTTTCAAAGCTGTAACTTAAGGAAAATTTGATATATATATATATATATATATATATATATATATATATATTTAAAGTACAAACCTGAAAAATTTCTGTGTTGCATCAATGTTTCCACAATGCGATTCAACTTGTGCTTTGAAGAGCTGAAGGCCTCTCAACGACTCTGAGCTGAACAACTGGAAAGCGTAGGCAACTCTCATCTTTTCAAAGTTGTTTGGATCAAGGTGTGTCCTTGTTAGCCGAGGCATTGCCTTCATGGTGAGATTATTTGAATCGAGTTCAAAAGCTCTTCGAAGTGGCTCCAGTGACACCTGAAATGAATGCAGTTGATTATAAAAACTTACGTACAAAATGCAATGACGAAAATTAACAAAATACGACTTCCTAATGCAGAAATATGCATACCCTTCCATCTGGTGTGTTGAAGCTTGTTTGCAGCAGTCTGTTGCGAATGTTTTTTACTAAATGGGGAAAATCCGAGAAAAAGTGGAGGGATCTTGTACCATCCACAGGATGTGTCCTTTTTCCGGATACTTCTTTTGAATTTCCCTTTATGCCCATTATTTTCCACATCTTGCGGTTCCAGGGTGCTGCATCACATGTCACATAGTCAACCAAGAGCCCTGCTTTTTCTGCTAGCATGACAGCCTCGAGAATAATTTTTGACAATAGATCTCCTTTCACATTATTGTTTGTTGCAAATGTGCCCAAGATTTGAGTCCAGCTTCCAGTCAGAGGTACAAACATCACCACAAGGCCATGGTTAGAGAGGGCGTGTTTTTCTTCTTTTGGTGTGTATGGCCCCAGGTCAACGAATCCAGCGACTTTACCAGCTGTGTCACAAGACAGATGTTCCGAGAGCTTCATTTCTTCAATTACCAAACCCCCGTGACACTTGAAGGGGTTCATTGCCGATGTTTTTTTCTTTTAACGTTTCGAACATATTTTCATTGAAGCCAAAGCTACCCATGTAGTTTGACATGTACTTCCGTAATGTCGCCTTTCCTGGAAGTACTAAGATGTTTTGCGTCCGAATATATTCGTAAAGCTTGGGACTACGCATTTTTAGCAAAATGCATTCGAGCATCCATTCCTTGTTATATTTCATCCCTCGTGGGCTCTTTCGTTTTGCCGCTTCAAAACATTGTCTTACAGCTAGTTGCTGCTTTGTAGACAAGTTTTTTAATCTGTCTTGCAAGATATCCTCGGTTGTGGCTGCAGTGGCATTTTTCATCCTTGAAATGCTTTCACTCAAGGTCTCTACTTTCGATGCCAGCCTCTTGAGTTTGCGATTTGCAGCTCGGAGTCGGTGGGATTTTTTACAACTTTGTTTGGGGAGCTTCTTTTGCAGGCGACATTTCCTTGTCTGAAGAGCTTTACGCAGATACTTACAACGTAAGCAAGGTTGCCCTAGAACAAGACATAAATGTATTTTTATTATGTGCAAATAAAATTATTCCACAGGCATATATGATACATATTAGAGAGTCTAATTAAAACCTATGCTTAAGATTACAAACACAAAATTCATCTAAAGTGGAATAAAATACCTGCTGAGTGCAGCCAGTGAGTCTGAGACAAGTACTGATTTCCTTAAAACTATTCCAGAAAAGACAAGGAATTAATACAAGTACCTTGCACTAATAAATCATCAACTGGCTCTAAACTTTCATTAAATAAGTTGAAGTCATGCCACAAACTGAACTCAGCAGAACAGCTGTGTTGAGATTGGACTCACCTTCTTTTGATGATTTCCCAATGCAGTTCACGCTGAAGAAAGTGCCTCCATTTATTTCTGATTGTGTACGAAGACCTCTCGTCAGTTCAAACGACACCGAGGTCATTTCTGCTGCTCCGCAACATGTTGGAATGCTAGCTGCTCTACGTAGCACATCTTCAGCTTGTTGAATGGACACAATGTGCGTTTCTTCGATTAGCTTGCCCAAAAGATGTACCTTGCACTCCACGATGCCTTCAATTCCAGAGTTGAAAAACACTGTTCTCGCAACTCTAATTTCACTCCTGGCCGCATTCAGTTCACAACACAGGTAGCACACGCCAGTGAAATCCGGGAACTCATGCAGCGCCCATGATTTCGTTGGAAGTGAAAGTCTACGGAGGCCGGCGACATGTTCACTACCTTGGCACTCTTCGCTGCCCACTGCAGCGTACGCAGCATGATCACCCTCTTGGTGACACTGGTCCGTACGGCGTGCTTTACTGCTGGTATCACATGGCATCTCTAGATGCCGTCTTTTCCTCTGAGGCCTCGGAGTCGGAGTGGACTTGCTCAAATAGGCGGGCAAGTTGGGCAGGATGGTTGGAACTGCGTCAGGAGCAAGCGTTGGGGTCCCCCTCGGGATTCTAACTTCAGTTCCATTAATCATGTGGACATAATGCCTCAAAATAAAATGCGGCTCGAAGTGCAGTTCACAAACAGCACAATCAGGGTCCAGCGGCTTGTCAAGCCTGTGGAGATTTCGCTGCCACACAAGCCTTTGTTGGTCATCTTTCGGAGCCTTAAAAAGGGATAACTTACGCTCCTGGGCTGTTCTTGCATAGCCAGTCGCACAGCCTGGCGCGTAACAGTGGTTTAACCGCCGCTTGGGCTGCATCATAAATACTAACGCAGGAAAAAGCGCGAAAGAAGCGACGTTCCGCGACGACGACAACGAAAAACAACGTGCAGACTACGGAGGTGCACACTTGCTTCAAGTGCGGGCGACGACAGCGCCGCCGCTACTTTCTTCCAAAGCGGGTACGCGGCGCGCAATAGGATGCGCCTTTGCTCAACCCACTGTAAAGGTTCTAGTACACTGTAATTTAGTCGCTCCCCGCTAGAGTGTACTAGATAATGGTCGAGTGGGCCGAACGGCGCTCTCCCGCTGAGGCGCCGCGTGTGGAAAAATTATGCGAGGGCGCTGCGAGCGAACTGGATTGGGGCGGAGACGCGCTCCGCGGCATATTCAACGTACTTTCGCTGCGGGCGCCGAGGCCGATTGCGCATAGTACGCTCTTAAAATAGTGCATTATTTCAACTGCAAATTTATGTATACACCATCTTGCTAAACATATATATTTGAGGCATGGATTATACAACGCGTCGTCTTCAGTTTTGTTGTCGTTGTCAAGCGCGTCGTTTGCTAGCGAGCGCGCGTTCGCTACGCGGAGGCTGGCGGCGCCCAGTTTTTCTCGCAGAACGTCTGTGTAGTGCATTTTTTTTAATGTTTTAGTTGCTTTGGTGCGCCCATGACTCTTGACGGCCGGTGCCAAATGTAGTTTTAGCCAGGTGAACCATTGTTTTTAACACTGTCTTCTAAAAGCAACTGGCATCTCTGCAACATGAAGCTACGTAGGAAAATTTTATTACTGATAGCGTGTCATTTTACGCGCGCATCTTGTCGGTGGATATTGATCAGGAACAATGATCGAAGAAAACAATATTAAAGTGAAATAAACCAGGTTTATTAGCTGCGTGGCGCGAAGAATGACCGATGTATTTCTACGTAATTAAATCAAAGGGTGCATTGAGAATGGTACAAATGGTACAGTACTCCCGACCGTGCACGTTTGCATACGAAACACACGTATTAGTGAATACTGCACATAAAACTCTCATTCGCAGAAATAATATTCATAGCAGGCAATTAAAACTATATATATATATATATATATATATATATATATATGCAAGTGTTATTGATATGCTGTACGACGCCGAACCGTCGTTTCCGTACGAATGTAACGCATAACAGCACTATTGCAGTCTCACAGGTGAGTTACCGATGCAATTGCGGACTGTTATTCCGAATGATTGTGCTGCCGGAGAGTTGTGGCTGTTGCGCAGAGGCGCAGTTCCTGAGAGAATTAACGCAGGGGTGTTAATAAGTCCGGCTAATAAGCTGCTAATAAGCCCTGCTAATAAGTGTAATAAGCTGTCATTCAGTATAAATGCCCCGTTTTGGGGCAGCCTGTAAATCTGCTAACTTGATTCAGGCAAGGAAAACTTTTTTTTGACAGTCTCACCATCTTTGCAACCCATTAAAACTGGGTGCCCCATGTGGTACCACACCTATCTTTTTGAACGAACGCAGCAGATCTACACATATCTGTACGTGTATGTGAGGTATGCCGTTTCTCTAATTGCTTCATTATTGTCGTTATGATAGTGCGTTGAATAACTGAAAGCAGCCGTTTATAATATACAAGCTGCTTAGTTGAGCGGACAGACATTTGGGAATGGCATTACATTTATGTATGAAATATAGTATAAGCGTAACATGTTTTTCTCGGAAATCAGACTCGAGAATAATTTATTTTGTTTACACTACTAGAAAAAAGACGAAGAACGCAGCCACCTGTCTTTTTATTTTTTAGTTCAAGCAAATTTGTGGGTTTTATGTGGCAAAACCACGATATGAGTATGAGGCACCCGGTTTAGATTTTCCCACCTGGGCCTTTTTTTAACCTGCATCTAAATAGAAGTGCACGAGTGTTTTCCATTTGTTCCCATCGAATTCCGCGACGGATTGAATCCGCGAGCTCCAGTTTAGCAGCGCAACGCCGTATCCACTATACCGGGTGTTCGAAATTAAGGTTTAGGGAATTTTTAAAAATCTCCTGTGGCAGTTAGCACAATTCTCATTGATGAGCTGGGTTATTCGAAGAGGCGGACATTAGTAGCACGAGAAATCGAAACACCTATTCAACTTTTTAACGAAATTGATTAATGAGCTTCCTAGTTAATTACTTTACGACACATATTGCGATTTACGAATTGTAGCCGGTGAGGTTGCAAAACGCATCCACTTGAAATGAATTTCCAGAATGACACCGACCGCGATAAAGGACCCCGTACCAATTACTCCGCATTCTGCTGCGCGAGTAAGGCGGAAACTTGAATAGAATGTTGCGCTGCAGTTTTTTTTTTCAATAACAATGCTTCCCGTAAATCTGAGTACCAGCCGCGGGGGCTTAGTTAGCTAAGGCGTTGCGCTGCTGAGGACGAGGTCGCGGAATCGAATCCCGGCCGCGGCGGTCGCATTTCGGTGGAGGCGAAATGCAAGAAGCCCGTGTGCTTGCGTTGTAGTGGACGTTAATGAACCCCAGGTGGCCAAATTAATCCGGAGCCCTCCACTATGGCGTACCTTATAATCAGAACTGGTTTTGGCACGTAAAAAAACCCAAAAGAGGAAAGAAATCGGAGTAAAAGGTACCGGATGGGGCAGATATGCTTTACTTGTTTGAAGCGGCAAGCAGGAAGGTTACATAAGTTTCTCCGTTTGCGTTTCGCAAGACCTACTGATGGAAAACTATATGCGGAACAATACACACGAGAGATACATGCTCCTTGAAGAACGAGAAAAATATTTGTTCTCCAAAGGGAACCGTACAATAACATAGTAGAATGAAAGCCGACACTGCGGCCGCAATGCACGCGCATCACCGAGCGGCATTAAAAATAAAATGAAGAGAAAGAAAGGCATTTATTCTTAAGACATATATACATGTCATATTCGATTATGAACACCATTTGAGAGGTCTTAACGCAAATACCAGCGCGTGAAGTAGTGCGAATGACCCTGCCGAGCAGTATCGCCAGCAGTTTCCAACGGCGCGACCTTGATGTGGCCCAATCCAGTTCGATCGCAGCGCCGCCACAGTATTTTTCCACGTCGGGCGCCTCACTGCAAAGCATGCGCCGCCCCAGCAGCTCGTCCCACTCGACCATATTCTAGTACACTCTACTAGTACTCCCCGCTCGTTGCTCTTCTCTTTCCTCTGGATTGGATTGGTGTGGCTCGCTACGTACTTGTCCTCCTATTTCCGAGCACAAATAGGTGACTCGTAAAACGGGCAATCGCAGGGAATTGTGGGGCGCGCCGTCTGCTAGCAGCTTCCGGTTCGACGGACGACCCGGCGGCATCGGCGGCATGCCCGGCGCAAGTGTTTTTCTACGCGGTTTTAACCGTCAGTCGTGCGAAGCTTGCCGTCCGCTTTGTGGACCAGCAATGTCGTACCATTCATGTAGCTGATTTCTAGGTTTTAGTTCACTCTGGGCGCGACGATGACGAGCCAAGAAAGGCAAGGATACGGTTTTATTCATAAAGGAACTCAGGTTTTCGTTTCGGCGGCCTTTTTTGTTTCTGCTAGGTTTAGCTCTACGACATTTGCCGTTGCTTGGACGCACCGTCACTGACTTCTCTGGCTGCGGGTCAGTCAGACAGGTGAAAAAGTTATCGTTATCCGATAATTTATCAGGCGTACTTAAGCATTACTTAGGAAATCGGGTGCTGAGGCGATGGCTACAGCGATGCATGCTGTTCTGTGCTCGTAGCTAAAAACCGATATCGTCGGTATAACGGCGCAGCTGGCGCTGAAAATAACTGCGTGCTGTCAACGGCATGTCTCGGTCGAAACTCTAGGTTTATTTGAAGTGGTACGTAGTTAGACGTTCTCGCTTTTTTGTCAACAATGGCCGTATCGCCGTCATAATACGGCTGCGCATTATCTCTATCTGTGCTGAAGGAGCTAAAGAGGGCTAATTGGTTACGAGTATCATGTGTGTATCTCGCTATGTCCCGCATAAATTCGCGCCGTAAAGCCTCGTTTCAAATACCTCTATATGTGCATGCGAGTACTGAAATAGTTCTGGTTGTCTGAGTCAATATTAGAGAAAGAAATATATTGGGGAATCATTCCGTGTCGGCCCTTACACAGCTAATCGCCGCCTGATAAGTGGCACTGTACGTTCATTTTCTTTTTGTTAGCGGATGGTCTCTGCCTTGTTACAGTTTTGGAAGTGGCAGCCATTCCTCTGATGCTTGTGCACAGCTGGCTCAGCAAGGGTTGCTGCAAGGCAGTAGTTACATGCGTTCACCTTTAACGCTTGAATTTGAGCAGCCAACGGATGAACAGCCGACGATGGTTTTGCTAGGCACCTGCAACTGGGTAATCTTCGAGTGGTACAAAGCCGGACTGCAAGCGCAAGTGGCTCAGTCAGCTAAGGCGTTGAGCTGCTGAGCACGAGCTCGCGGGATCGAATCCCGGCCGCGGGGGTCGCATCTCGATGGAGGCGAAATTCGAAAACGCCCGTGTGCTTGCGTTGTACGTAGCGCATGTTAATGAACCCCAGGTAGTCAAAATTAATCCGGAGTCCTCCACTACGGCGTGCCTCATAATCAGAACTGGTTTTGGCACGTAAAACCCCAGAAAGAAGAACGGACTGCAAGCGCATTATTGGAATTCAACGGCGAAACGGTGGCGGCGGCTGCGCTGACTCGAACCGGAAGCAGCTAGCTGACGGCGCATCCCACAATCCCTCGCTATTTTACGGGTCACCTATTAGTGTGCTCCTCGGTTTCACACTGGGCTTTTAACAGATCGCTCGTTGCTCGCGCTAAAGTAAGGCTGCGAGACATCTCACTTCCGAGCCGACGCTCAGGAAGTGAGCGTCGGCTAGCGCAGAAGTGGTTTGCCGCGCGCTTACCGTGTAAGCACTCAGGTATGCCGGAAAGTACTCATACAAGAGTCAGATCGGGGCACGACGCCGCTGAAGGGATGGGACGCTTACCGCTGCTGTATTTCCAGATTGCGTTCCTCGGTGCCGTATCTCCGTGGATTCTCGAACCTCGGCCGCGCAGTTCTGGTCAAGCATTTCCGTTCCTGATTCCAAAAGTGCAAGGATGGCCAAGCTTGGTTCCTTCGGCTACTGGCGGTTGGCAACAAGGCTCATTCACTGACGCCCCCGCAAGATATGAAGCGGGATATATAGACCAGCCAGGCACCACTTCGGTTGGGCACGACGCCGCTGAAGAGATGGGACGCTTACCGCTGCTGTATTTCCAGGTTGGTTACTTCAAAGATGCTTCCTGTCTAAAAAGCAGCCATTACTGCCTTGTAGCGGTGTCGTGCCCGACCGATTTGCGTGATATGATGCGTCGTTTATTCCTGTTCTTTTCATGCTTGCGCAAGAAATCTGCATGTTTGTTGTTGTTGCTTTCGGGTGACATTGAATCAAATCCCGGACCTAGCGTGGAACAAACACTTGAACTTGTCCTTGAAACCGTGCGTAGGCTAGAAGTGGGTCAGAATGCATTAATCGGTGAAATTAAGTGGCTGAGAGAAAAGCAAGATGCAACCGAGAAAGAAATTAATGGCTTGACCGAGAGAGTGGTCACTTTGGAAGCAAAGCTTGTTTCATATGCCCCTACACTATCCAACTTCTCGGATCATGCTGCTGGTTCATTTGCGAATCAACTTCAGGCAGTTGTGTCAAGGTGTGATGAAGTTGAGAACAGAATGCGACGGTGCAATCTGTTGTTCTTTGGAATTCCCGACGAGGAAAAAGAGAGCTGGGCAACTACAGAGGGAAAAGTTATTGCCCTGTGCACAGATAAGCTGGAAACGACAACTACTAGTTCTCAGTTTGAACGTGTACACCGGCTGGGAAAATTTGCTTCAAATAAATGTAGGCCAATAATTGCTAAGTTTACGTTTTTTAAGGACAAGCAAGAAATTCTCACCCGTGCACATAAGCTGAAAAATTCTGGGATATCTATTAGAGAAGATTTTTCACTGGCTACACGACAGGCACGCAGGAAACTGCTTCAATTTGCCAGAGAACGGAACTGCCCGTATAAATTGAATGTCGACAAACTTCGTATTGATAATAACACATATACTTACGACAGTGTTTCTGACTCTGTAGTAACTGCTAGATAGCTAGTTGCCGATGTGCGCAGTGCGAAAGTGCAGCGGCCATCAACTTCACGTGCACCTTCATTTTCAGTATCATTTACTAACATCCGCAGTGTGTTGCCAAAACGTGTCCTGCTTGAATCATATCTTGAAGATAGTAAGCCCGATGTTGTATTGCTGACCGAGACTTGGCTTCACGCCGATATATGTGACTCTGAGTTATATCATACTTCTAACCAGTATGCCATTTATCGCCATGATCGTGCACATAAAAAAGGTGGCGGCGTGTTGATAGCCATCAATAAAACTATACCTTCCTTTCTTGTTGACACTGACTCTGCTCTTGAAGTAGTCTGGGTAGCTTGTCCTACGTTATTCGGAAAGTTATTGATGGGTGTATGTTACCGCCCACCTGCCTCTGACCGCCTGTTTGTATCTGATCTTCACAAAACTATTTCCAGGGCTCTTGAACAGTTTCCCACTAAAAAATCTACCTATTTGGTGATTTTAATTTTCCTGATATTAATTGGTCTCGCTTGTCGTCATCGAGCAGTGAATCAAGTGATTTTATTGAGCTGTGTTTAGAGTTTAATCCTACCCAGATTGTTACAGAGCCCACTCGCGGCACTAATATATTAGATCTTATCCTCACAACAGAGCCACATAGCATTAGCCCTGTCGTGCAGCTTGACGGCTTTAGCGACCATAACCTACTGCAATTCTCAATTAATATTCCACAAAATTTTGCTGGTGTTGACCGTAAGGTTATTAGGGATTATAATAGGGCAAATTATGAACAAATGAACACTGAACTTGAGGTTTTTTTTTTTCATAAAACGTTTCTTCCATCATTCACGAACAGGTCTGTTGAAGAAAATTGGAATTCATTTAAAAATATTATGACACTTCTAGTAGATAAGTACGTGCCATTAGTCGCACTATCTAACGACAAACATAACCCATGGTTTAATAAATCGCTTAGATCACTCAGAAATAAAAAGAAAAGGTTATACGCCTCTGCTAAACGGCTATCATGTCCTTCGTCATGGTCTAAATATAAAGATTGTTTAAAGACTTACTGTCTTGCAATATCTGAAGCGAAAAATAAGCATTTTTCCACCGATCTGTCCTCACTTTTACGCACTAACCCTAGAAAATTTTGGCGAGCTGTTTCTCGTGACCGTGGCTGTAATACCGTTACATTACATAACGCCGACAATGTTCCTGTCTCTGCATCTGAGTGTGCTTCTACTTTCAATTCGTTTTTTTTTGCTCTTTGTTCACTAATGAAGACTGCTCTTCCATTCCCTGTGTCTCCGACCTTAATTATCGCTTCATGTCTCCTATAAGTATTAGTGTTGATGGCATCTCGAAACTAATACGTGATTCGAAAGTGTCTACATCGTGCGGCGTTGATAATATTAATTCTAAAATCCTAAAAAACACGGCAGCTATGTCCAATCAGATTTTATACCACATTTTTCAGCAGTCTTTATCAATTGGTCTTCTTCCTGCTGACTGGAAGATAGCCAAAGTCATTCCGATTTTCAAAGATGGAAACAGGCACTCTCCTGGTAACTACCGCCCCATTTCGCTAACATGCATTTGTTGTAAGTTTCTCGAGCACATCATTGCCTCCCATATTTTCAACCATCTTGAATCTAATAACTTTTTCTTTCAAAATCAACATGGTTTCCGTAAAGCGTTGTCTTGTGACACTCAGCTATTGGCATTTACGTCAGATTTACATAATGGCATGAATAATAGCAAACTTATTGACTGCATTTTCCTTGACTATGCAAAAGCCTTTGACAGAGTCGCTCACTGTCGCCTAATAGCTAAATTAACTGCTCTTAGGATCGATTCATTAACATTATCCTGGATTCGTAATTTCTTATCTAATCGGCGGCAGTTCGTATCTGTTAATAACTTCAGCTCCTCCACATCAGTAGTAACATCAGGTGTACCACAGGGTAGTGTATTAGGCCCTCTTCTTTTCTTAACATTTATTAATGATTTACCCAGCAACATTTATTCCTGCATAAGACTTTTTGCGGATGACTGCGTAATTTACAGAACCATTGATTGTCATGGTGACCATTTAACTTTACAAAATGACCTTCACTTAGTTAATCAGTGGTGCGACCGTTGGCAAATGTCACTTAACACATCTAAATGCTGCGTACTTTCCTTCACTCGCGCGAAATCAGCTCTTAAGTTCCCGTACAAAATCTCTTCGGCTGAAGTTCCTCGTGGCTCTACTTACAAATATCTTGGTGTTCATTTCTGTACTAATCTTTCCTGGTGTACTCACATCGAGAAGATATGCGCTAAAGCTAACAGAACTTTAGGGTTTTTACGTCGTCATCTGCACCTTTCCCCATCTACCATTCGACAACAGGCCTACCAAACATTGGTACGCCCTCAACTAGAATATGCTTCATCGATCTGGTCTCCTCATCAACAGTACCTAATAGACAAATTGGAATCCATCCAAAATCGTGCTGCCCGCTTTATAACTTCTAATTACAGTCGTCAATCTAGCATTACCCAAATTAAACGTGATATTTCCCTTCCCGACTTGGATTCCCGCCGCTCTGTTGCCCTTCTATGCCTCTTTCATAAATACTTCTATAACTCGTGGTCCAGCCGTTTGTCACTTGAAATTCCTTCTCGCACATCTAGTCGACTTCATAATCATCTCAGCTTCAGGCGCATTTTTGGCCGCACACAGTCATTCAATAATTCTGCATTGCCACGCGCCATCGCACTATGGAATAACCTTCCAAATGATATTGTTTCAGTAAAAGATTCTGCCAAATTTCGTGAACAATTGCAACTTCATATGTTCTCTTGACTCTGTATTAATATATTTTTTTATGATTACCAGTGTTCCCATTTCCCTTCCAATGTACAAATTTACTTGTTCTTTCCTACTATGTAGTTATTTTTATGCCGTATTTATTGGCTTTTTTCTGTAACCCCCCCTACGCAATGCTCCACTGGAGCCTGTGGGGTAATATGAATAAATGAATAAATAAATAAGAAATCTACGCTTCATTTTCTTTTACTTTCCGATGCACCTTCATACTGGCAAGCGTCGAGCGATGGCTTCTAACAACTGCAGGAAAGACTCTTTATACTGGGTATCCCGAGAGATCCGGCGTTTCTAAGAAATGCAAGAGAGGGTCTTTGCAGCGCACATGGCCTTTGAGTGCCACCACATCCATCCCAAGTGGGACTCCAGCAGCGGTGCAGTTACCATGTACCCATCTCTGAAGAGGTGGCGCTTCACTTTTTGACAATAACTTTCAATTTTCTTTTTGCGTGTGAACGGCTGTGATGGGGTCCGCAAAGTTCACGCTGTGGCTATCTCCCTATGCAGATTGAGGCATAACCCCGTTAGCATCCACTAAATTTGTGATATATTTGTATGCGGCCAATTCGTAACTATGAATAATGGTCCCCGGTTGAACATTGGCTCCAATAATGGCGCCTAGCATCGCCGCCTTTCGTTGGTCGACCTTGAAAGTCGCAGCACCCCTCTGGTCACGTAGAACATGCCGAAGACCCATGGGCCACCATCTTTAACACCGCCGTAATTTTGGCAGCTCAGCGGAAAGTTGCGGCCCGACATTAGGCGGCCTCGATTGTACTTTTGCTCGCCGCGAAGAAGGCACTGGTCAATCTCCCCGGGGACACCGAGTGGAGGTTGCGCCAGCAGCTCGTCTCTCGCGAACTTACGGTGGTAGTTCCTCTAGTCGGCGATGGCGTGCTCCAATAGAGGAAACAAGTCGCCGGTCATCTCCTTCAACAGCCATATGTCTACGCTTTGGCTCAGGCGGTACGTGAGCCAAATCATTTGCACCCTCCAAAATGCGATAACTGCGTTGCCGTTGCGATATCCATCTGCGATCGTTGTTAGCTCAGCAGCAGAGGCAATCGGCAAGCACATTGGAGTGAACAACACACTCAAATTCTGCGTACATGCGCACGGAGGCACCTTCACTGGGCAAGCTGGAGAAGAGATGCATCGCTTCGCAATGCATCGCGGAGACTTCGCGCACGCAAATAAACTGGTGCATTTTCACTGTGCTGCGTCACTACGGACCCTACAATACCGCACAGCAATTTTGCAGCGACAGCCGTTGCCCCCATCTCTATCGCTATATAGAGTGTCGTTTCAGTTGGCAAAGCGGCGGCCTTAATAGCCGCGTGAGTGAAAGCACCTGCGGTGAACAGCCATGCCGCAGCGCTGCGTTGCCATCCCCCTAATAGACAGGGAATGGACAGATCATTATCATGACTGACTTTATGCGTCATTATCGCATCGATTTTATCGAGAATAGCACTGCAGCGCCCCTGGCGACTGCTCCCCGTATGAGCTCCCTCGTGCGGGCGACCCTCTAGAATGTATCCGATTGTAAGCTTTCGCCTCACTGTCGCCACTCGCAGTAAAAAAAGTGCAAAATTTAATCATTCACTCTTTGTCCGTTTGTCATCAGAAACTTACAGCATTCAAAACGAAAACCCGATACTTTAAGAAATAAAACGTTTGTTATTTTATTTGCTGTATTTCAATGTATTCGATTGGGGGAAAGTGTAGGTGCAAGAATGCACCGCATGTGCCCTGTTCGCATTCGACGGAGGATAGAAAGATAATGCTCGAAAGAGGAGGCACGCCCTTGACGCGCCCGAGAAAGGCGTGGCAAGCGGCTAAAGGCAAGGGTACAGATAGATAGCGGGACAGTCACGGTACTGCTAAATTGCGATAATATGTTGACAACAATACGCGGCGCTGGTGCGTTTTGTTGCACAGTCCTCTATGCTTGAAGCGCAGAAGAAATGTGCCGCGCAGGGTGCGCTCATGTTGTCATACGTGGCTTTACATCGACATTTCTTTTTGCCTGCTGTTATTGCACGTTCCTTGCTATCTCCGTTCACTGACTGCCATCGAGCAAACTCGGGTAAAACTCGTGCGAACGAGAAACTCGGCGCATCCTGCATAGCACCCCTGTAAATTCCGATGCCACAGTGAGAATACTCGCACTACCAGGCTTACTGGCACTTGTGCAGGTGAGCCTGATGGTGTGGACACGCCTATTGCTGCAGCATCAATTCAAGTACAAAATCATGCTGCATATGCTATGCTATTTGTGGTTGCAATAAAGGGTGACGTAAGCAACTGTTTGTTGCAAACCAGCAATAGTCTGACTTCATATCATCATTACTACATCAGCGAAGTTTTAAAGCGATTAAAATGCAATGAACAATTATTTGCCTATGCTTCTTTACATTTAATGAAGGGCCTGAAATGGGTCAGGGGCTTGGCTTGCACCATGAGCAAATGCAGCCAGCAACAGCTGCAGAAGGTGTTGATTCGTCTCCTGAGACCGGCGCTCCTGCTCGAGGCACTGCTGCTGTATGTCTCGCAGGCTGCGCACTTCCTCTGTCAGCTGCCGCAGGCCAGTCATCTGTGCCTTATGGTGCTGTTTGCAAGAAAATAAATTAAAATTTACTTACAGAAGCTCAGCAACAAGGCCTTGGTATGTTGTTGTATTGGTCCGCATTCGCAGGCTTTGGAGTTATTGGAGTTATTCGCAGGTTTTGGAGAATAATGGTATTGTCACTCTATATTGAGAACCCGAAAAGATATTTCTGGCCCATCAAAATTCTGCCGTCCCATTTCATTAAAATGCATTACATGGCTACTTGAACTTGACTTTTTTTCTTTTAGCCAGATAAGTGCCTAGATATTGCCAGTTATATCCTGCAATTGTGTACAAGAAATGATCATCACCGCACTACACGTAAATTTTACGCTTGTTTACTCATCGATACAATTAATACAGAGGTCAGCACATGCTGGCCCAGTCACTGTGCCAGCGGCTTGTGTTTACCGCTGTTTATGTAGAAGGGCCACTATCTCCTCCCACAGCTCGTTTTTTCGAGCAGCACTCATACCTGGCGAGAACTTAGTAGAAGCAGGTATGGATGCTGCTCGATAAAGTGAAACGGAATAGCGGCCTGTTCCTACGACACGCGCGGACCTTTCGCCGACATTTTGAAGCCTTTCTAAAGACTAGAGAATTTGAGCCCGACCGCAACACAGTAAGGCAAACATTTTGTCTAAACTTATCGCCTGCATAAAATGCTCACTTCGATTTTATTCATCTTTTTTTTTACCTTTTTATACCATTGTTGTAACTAAACTTAAATTCACTACTCACATTTACCGTTCTAGCAGCTCCTTTCTCGGAGCGGAACCGTCAGTACTGCAAGGGCGTCTGACCGAGGAAGGCTTACCGTCGCTGCGATCACTTTGACGAAGTGATTGTTTTGTCGTGGCGGTGCCCTACTGAAAGGTGCTCGGTGCCTTGACAGTTCTCGATCCACTATGTTCCAAATTTTGTCCTTCGGTGTTATGAATAACTGTTGTTGGCTCTTCCTAAAGAAAGAAAGGATCACACGTCATTCAATACATGCAGCGAAAGCCACACAACAATGCCAACCACTACACGAGCAAAATTTACTCACCTCACTCTTGTATCTGAACGTCTCCCGGAAGCAGTGAATGAATTTCTTCTCAGACGAAAGTACACCGTCGTGGGTCGCAATCACTTGCGGGACATTACGGCCTAGCGTAAACGCTCGGTGATGTGACAGTCAGCTGCTCGGCTTCAACAGAGGCCGCCATTTTGCGTGCGCTCAACGAGATGGATTGGATGTAGATTCGACAAATATATGTATATGTGGCTACGGCTTCAAAAATAGGAGTACTTGCGTTTGATTTTCTTTATGCAACGGCAGCTTTCGCGTTGTAAGGTTATAAAACAAATTCGCTTTACGCAGGATGTACGTGTGCTTTTATTAAATGTCTTTTTACAAAATAAGTTTGCTATACAGCCCCGGAAAAAGAGAAGAGATCACGAAAGAAACATCCGCCCAACGGAGGGAGCTTTGATTGGACTATTCAAAAAACGTCCTGCGTACGTATACACAATTTCCAAAAGCGGTGACGTCGCGCGGAAAGGCATTATGACATTGAAAGTCATTTGTACAAAATAGCAAAACCAGTTCGTGCCATACCCAGATGCCCGTCTTCCTCTTCTCTTGCACCAGTCTCTTGGCGGCAGATCTTGTCAGCGTTTAATTGTATCGCGATAATATGGATGCATATATATATATATAGTCTTGAAAGTCTTTCTTTATTGCACTTCACTATATATATATATATATATATATATATATATATATATATATTGCCGTCTGCTTGAACCATTGGCTGTTGCCTGGACTCACATTGTGCATGCAAAACAGAAACGTAGTGGCGTCTCTTTTTTCTCTCCCCCCCCCCCCCCGCAAAAAAAACATCGTATATTATATTGCCAGCAGGCTTTTGGTCAATCACCAGCAGGAGAGTGACAGAGAGATGTAACTTTTACTGGTGCCAGCCATCACGAGGGCGGCCGCAGCCTCCCTGCGCCTAGCAGATGGCCTAGATCCCCTGGGTCTCAGCGGCTGCCTCGGCTAGCTGGACGGCCCAGACCTGGTCTAGCTGGTCTGAGCTGAGCAGCAGGGTCTCCCACTGCTACCGGTTTTGAATTTTGGGGCCCTAGAAAGGAGCTGCCTTCGAGCATGCCCATAGAATATGTGGCAGATCCGCCCTACCTTTACGTAATTTGCATTGATCATTGTATTGCCCTGGATAGAATCTGCCGCAGGCCACCGGGTTAAGATACGTGTTTGTTTACCGGAGGCGCCAGGCCACCGCCTGTTTCCTGGTTAGCGCGGGATGAGCTGGTGGGTACCGGGCCCTTCCCAACCGATAGTAATCGGTTATTTATTTGTAGCTGACCATGCGGTCTTCTCTCGTTCCCGGCTGGGCCGGCTCACTTGCTCGGCGAGTAAGTCCTCGAGCTACGTTGGGAGCGGCCTCGTTGCCGGGGAGAGAGAAGTGCGCGGGTTCCCAAATAATTTGGATCGTCCCGCGATTATGTTAGCTGTTATTGTTTAGAATTTTGAGCGCCTCTGGTGAGATGCGTCCTTTCGCGAAATTGTGAATGGCAATTTTTGAGTCGCTTATGATAATTATCGCTTTGGTGGAGGCCAGCGCTAATGCTATGGCGGCTTCCTCCCCAACTTCGGGTTTATCCGTTCTCACGGTGCCGCTCGCGAAGGGTTCTCCGTCCGGGTTTACCGCTACTACGGACATCCCTTTGCGTTCTTTTGTATTCCGCGGCGTCTACGTAGGCCACGCCCTCTACGTCATGGTATTTGCGCTCAATGTGGCGCGCCCTTGCCTCTCGTCGCTCCTTGTGGTGCTCCGGGTGCATAATCTTGGGCAGTGGAGGAATTTTAAATTCCCTCCTCGTCTCTAGTGCAATGCTTAGTTTCGTGCCGTGTTGCGCTTCATATCGAATTTTCAGTTTCTGTAGAATGTGTCGCCTCGTTGGGGTTTGTGTGAGTCTTTCGTATTGGGCGGTAGTGAGCGCCTCGATTAGTTCGTCAATCGTGTTGTGTCGCCCCAAACCAAAAGGGCGTTCTCCGCTGTGAGAGCCTGCTGCCATCACCAGTTTATGGGTCCAGAGCTTTTATTAATCCGTAATACGCCGTTGGCGCCTCGTTCGTTTGGTGGGGTTATTATTACGCCCTGCGAACTTATTAAATCAAAAATTTCTTAGCCCTTTTTCTGAGGTTTTGGTGGCATATTTCACCTAACCTCTATCGAATGCGCAGCTGTTCTCCGACAACCAAACACCACGTTCCGGCTTATAGAATGCCTAATTCATGCCATAAGCCACACTTTGCTCAGGCTTAATTATATCTATTTATTGTGAGCCCAGATCAACTGTGCCGTTTGAAGGAATGTGCGCTACATATGCCTTCTTAGTTCACTCACGTGGTTTAATTATAACACATGCGCATGGTAGCAATCGCTTTAAACGCGCAGCCGTCCTCATCACGGGGTCTTTCTGCAGTAGCAAGAATCAGAATTAAGCACTGGACGAAAAGACACAGCTGAAGACCTTTCCTCTGAGTTGATAATGACGCCCCCTAGGAATATCCAGAGAGCTGCGGAATACGAAAAGAAACGACGCCAAAACCATGGACACGTCGCATTATCTAAATAAATATACCTGAACATTGTACATCGAATGTGTTGTTTCAATGCACCGTTCTCCAAAACAAAGAAAGCTTCCCTCACAAGATTAAACATGGGGATGTGTTGTCCATGAATTTATTTTTTATCAATTTGCATTGAGTTGCAGCGGCATCCCTTGTTGGGCCTGTCCTACCTGTTCTACCACAATCGGCATACTTAGCCGCTTCGCGGTTCAGAAAGCTTGCTACTTTTGATGACACTGCCAGCTTAGTTTTGTCTAGCTTTGGATTTCAGCACATCTGCTTCTTTTTTCCCGGCCGTTGGTTTCCACTAAAGCATGGAGCCTGCGTTGTCGAATACACCTGCGCTCTGTATTTATTTACATGGCTCTGGATCTGTTCCGTCTTCTCAGTGTCATTGTTAGTTAAACTACCGGACATTTATGAATCACCATGCCATAGATCTTGATTACAAAAAAAAAAAGAATATAAGCGCCTTTTAGAATGCATGCGTGCTTCTTTAGTTTGGATCGGGCCTTACCGTTCCGGTAAGGCCCAATCGAATACACGAATATCCTTTCCGGTTATTCTCTCGCCCTTTGGGGCCTCGGCATTTGCACGAACATACCTGATGCTCTATTTATTTTATATATGAGATAGAGAGACTGTGAAGGTGAATTCGTTTTAAATCGAAGTATACTATACCATCTGTCTTTCTCATTATCCATTGAAATATACACCAGAATAATTAATCGTGGCACTGTTCCTTCTTTATGTTGGCTTATTCATTCATTTAGTATTATTATTGCTGAAATATTTGATGCTAAATTCTTCATCCGTTTTCTTCCTCTAGTGTACATCCCGATCCATGGCGACTCCCCCGTAGTGGGTTGTGCCATTTCACTTCCGACCAACCAACCAACCGCGCCACTCGAGACTCGGCGTGAAAGCAGCTCGCGTCTCCCAGTGTCCCCATTCTAACGATCAGTCACTCACTCGAGCTGCGAGCTTCTTCGGAAAGCAGCCTCTCGGACGAAGGTCCTTCACGTTCGACGAGCGCTGCAGCACTTGTTAGTGGCCGGCGTCCAATGAGACCCGCGCCCTATAACGAGCCTGCCTCTCGGGGCTCGCGTGGCCCTTCGCCTCCTACAGCGTCGCCTACCAGACGCCGCCTTCTCGGTGTCCACACGGCGACAACCGGACGTCGACACAAACTGTCCCTGAAGAAGTCGCGTCGCCAAAGGAAGAACCAACGCACAGCAGGCGCCTCCCTTCGGACCAGCCCGAGCCTCGCAGCAGACGCACCTTGGCGGACGCCACCAATTTCCACGGCCAGACACCGCTCCTGCGGAGAAAAGCCTCACTCGAGAGCGTCAGTTGTCTGGAGGTCCTCTCATGCGACATCGGGGGATGATTCCAAAAGAGACACAACTCCCCGTGTGGGTCCGGATGGCACCAGCACCGTGCGAGGTGCCACTCGCCGTCGGGCAGGGAACCCCGGCAGGACTGCGGGCGCTTGCGGCTTCTGGAAGGGCACGTACGGGACAGCGAATCCCACCGCATCGCGCCTAGACTCGCATCGCAGGCCAGCCGCATACGCGTACGTTTCTACCGGCCACGAAATTGATAAACGCTTAATCGGATAAGACTGACAAAGTATTCTTTTAAAACTCCAATTTATTTAATTTCCCTCCGTGAGGTTGATTAACAGGTAAGAAAATGAACGCCACACTTCCTTTTATTTTTAAATTCGTGCCCTAATTTAGGCGCCGATAGACATCACGGTGACTTCAGGGACATCAAAGTATTTTTTCCTATTTGAATCCTTGCGCCGGAAGTATATCAGTTGTCAAAATCCCCAGTTCAGCCTTATATTGGCGCCTGCAGGCTGTAATCTAGTCCATGTTTGCCGATAAAAAAAGATAACTAGGCCCGAACAGTTAAAGCCCAGGGATATAATGGCAAGCGGATGCAGAATTCGCCTCCCGGAATTAGTTTTTGCGGCTTATATGGCTTACGAATCCTCTTCTAACGGTACAGAGTGGCCTTTTTGGTCATATATTTTGCCCGCGACATCTTCTACAGCTCAACTTAATTTTCTTTTTAGTGTCCCTCCAAACTAGCTCAGTCCATTTTTTTTCTGTCTTGTCAGAAACCGTCTGTGCCGTACCCTCGCTGGCTTTCTTTACGCGAGACTTGGCGTAATGGGCACCACGTGAATGTTTGCAAGCGTCACCTTATTTTTGGCCACTGTCCTAGGAGCCTCTAAGTAAGACAGGAGAAAGAAAAGGCGCACACTTTCTACTTCATTGTCATTTTTCTCTCTTTTTCTTCAGAGCATCAATACTTCGTTTCAAACCCAAGTCTTAATGTTAGTAAACTTTCTTCAAGAGGCATTTTAACATCGCTACCAACCTTTCCTCATCCACCAGTGTAATGCTGCTGCGACTGTTTCTACAAGTGTCAGCTAGATTTCCAACCCTCCTGATGCCACGTGCTGCGAATAGCTCAGTTCGCACGAAGCTTTCATTTTCCAAAGGCATATACATTGGCGAGGTCAAGACCATATATATGTATCGAATATATGTGTATATGTATATTGGACGTCACGGCGTTTCATCTCAAAGCATTCGACAACGGCAAGACGTAAAATTAACGCTGATGGCAAGTGTGCTCTGCCGCAACGTTCCATCGCCCCTCCGCTGCTCCTGATTTAGTAAAGCTCTCTATCTCTAGACGCTGGCCTAACATGCGACAGATGAGCTGAGCCTCGAAGTCGACACCCACACATACTCTAAAAGTTGAGGCCCTTAGAGTTTTATGCTATAAAATTGCAGAAGGAAACGTCGCACGGCAGCCGTTCAATCAGCATAAGGATGATAGGTAGTGCATGGAATTTTCTGTTATCTGACAATGGTTTATAAAGAAAGAACATAGTTATTTGAGCCGCGATATTTTAGTGAAGCTTTTTCAAATGTCATTCCTTTTCGCGCTTCATCAGTGGTCGGAGCGATGCTTAACCCCCGTGGTCAACGGGATCGACTGACTGCGAAAGAAGGATGATAAACATCGCCTAAAGCCGAAGGCATCGCAACATCATCCCGGCCCTGGTTTTTTTATTGCGATAGCAATTATATGGAAACTCCAGCCGAATTTCTGCCGTCAGTGTCCCCGTCGCCGTGAGGTTCCGTATAGAGTATAAGGGCAATAAAATTATCACCGCGCCGTAATCTGTTGTGCGTGTGAAAGGCGCGAGAGTGAGCCGGCGATCGCGCCTCAACTTCACGCACACAAGCGAAGGAAACTGGAAGGAAGTTCGCAGTCTTCCGTCACGTACGAGGCTCAGTGGGGAGAGTAAGGGGGGGGGGGGGGTACGTTACAACCCCGGCGGATCCGGCGGCCGCGCGCGCTCACCGAGACCGCTGTATCTTGAAAGCCGTGTTCTTCGGGTCACAGGCCGACGCGCGCTGTGTTTTCGCGGCTTACTTCGCGTTGATGCAAGATGCAGCGCCAAGGTCAATTCGCTCGCTGATGCTACCGCGCTTGCTCCTTCAAGCGTTTTGACAGCGAGTTTCCGCGGTCATCGGGTGTTATAAGTTGATGTTTGCTTGTGCGCGCGTGATACGCGTTGCTTGTTCATTTACTTAGTGTGCCTCTGTTTACAAGTCTATACTGCCGACAAAATACTATCCTTACTTCCCATAGATGTCTTTATTTACAATCGCAATCGATGCTCCGAGTTTTGGGCGAAACTGCGGCTTTTTTCGTTAACGGCATGCTTGCACTTTACGCTCAGATTTGCTTTTCCTTGTGTGCGCTAACTGCCAACAGTTGCTTCTTGACCTCTTTCATGAGCACTCCCTTAAGGCACGATTTCGCAGATCAAGTGGCCGTCAGAGGTCTCTGGTACCAGGAGTCCTCCACATCAGGTTTCGGTGATGATTTCTGCTACGCGTTCAAAACTACATTGTGCTTGGCCTGTGATTTGGGTTGGTGTTATTCAAAAGTAACAAAATATTTGTTGCACTGTCAAAGAAGCGGCGTTCCTCAGTATAATTACTCAGGTCACCGGCTATCCAATAATGAAACCAAAACGAGACCAATTTGATATAAGTACTCCTTTAAAAACTTCCAAGTTTTGACTGCTCCAATTGTACGCAGGTTTACCCTTATTGCGGGGCATCCACCATTTGAGATACCCACACTCAAGGAGACACACATTGGCATCAAGAAAAATGAGCGCCACGTTCCTTCCAATGTGAGGTCTCCCGCCCGTAACCTCATCCAGCGCATGCTTCAGCAAGAGCCTGAGAAGAGGCCCAACATTGAAGCAATCATGCCGCAGGAGTTCAAGACATATGGTGAGTTTCTCTGCATAACTCTGGTACATGCGCAAACGCTTCCCAATGTTTGAAGCACTACTCAATGAGCGGCAGTTTTGAGCATAGAAAATATTGAGGATCCTTGCAGTACCTTCACAAAAGTGCTCAGTGACAAATTCAAGGCATAAATCTGATTGTAAAATGCAGTTACTTACCAATAAATACTTTATTTATGGTCATATATGTTTGATTTAGAATGCAACAATGTAGAATTATTCGTGAAAAGAAATGCAGTGCAGTTGTCAATAAAAACGAAATCTTGAAAAGCAAGCTTGTTTTATACCATGTTCAGTCACCACCAGCTTCACTGGTGCTTCACAGCACTCTTGCTGTGTTTTGTTGTAAGGCCACGTTTGAAAGGGCAATAATCTCCAGGTTCTTCTCCCTTTCTCTCTATTGTACGCACCAGAGGCACCAGAGGCGCGCGGAGCCTGCAACGAATGGCTGCTCGGAGAATGGACCATTGCCCAGCTCGTCGCCCCGGTGAGAACAAGCAAACGAGGTCTACGAGCAGCTGGCCACAGTTCCGACCGACCAGTAAGCGCAGCCGCTTCGCTCTCCGGCCTCTGGGCAATTTCGAAGCGTTCTTAAAAGAGCAACGTAGCTTCTGCGACGCCACACGCAAATACCATCAAGGCGTCGTCGCGGCGTCGGGTGCGGATGACCCGAAGAACCGCCAGCGTAACTGCTTCGAAGCGCGCACCAGGGCAGGGTGGCCGGAATGGGAATCGAGCGTGATGGCCGAACCCGCTGCCCTGGAGACCGACCTGAACAAAAAGCGGGCCATCGGAAGACGTCGGGTCGTGACGAACGACAAGCCGTCGACGGTGCCCCCACCATAGCACGAAAAACTTCCGAATGTTTTAAGCAATACTGAATAAGCGGTAAATTTTCGCATAGAAAATATTGAGGATTCTTAAAGTATACCTAGAGAAGGGTGCGCAGGTGAAAAACTGAAGGGTCAGTACTAATTGTAAAATGAAGTTTACTTTTCTGAAATAGCAAATACTTTATTTATGGTCATATAACTCTGATTTAGAATGCAACATAGTAGAATTATTCGTGAAAATAAATGCAGTGCAGTTGTCAATAAAAACAAAATCTTGGGAAACAAGCTTGTTTGATTGCATGTTCAGTCATCACCAGCTTCATTGTCGATTTACTGCATTCGTGCTGTGTTTTGTTTTAAGGCTACGTTTGAAGGGACAGTAATGGTCAGGTTCATCGCCTTCTCTTTCGAGGGTACGGGTGTTGCTTCCCCACTTGGGCGTCCGAGCCGCACCGCAAGAGATGGTCTACACAAGTGAACAATATACTGCCGCTACAGATAGCGGCGATAGGTTGGCTGGAGGCTTCCAAAAATTTGAAGCAGATGCCGATAAAGCTTGAATGCACATTGTATTTACAACTTATTGCAAGATATATACATTGGAATGGAAGTTAAAACTGGCACATATATGGGGACCCTATATCGGCACAGCCGATGGGGCATATATAGCACCGCAAGTTGCGTCCAAAACGCATAGTAAGGGCAACGGGACCACGGGCGAAATTGACTAAGCGAACTTACGCACAAATTCTGGCGTAAGAAAAATTGTATGAAAACGCGTATTCACAAAGCTAAAACTATTCGTAAGATCAGCAAGCTTGCGATGCCCGCCGCTGCAACAACCACCTCTGTAGTCGAAAAAATGCCTATATGTAAGTATAGCACAGGCGAACTTAAGTACTTCCGCCAATAGTAAGCGTAGGTCGATTCACAAAACCTTAACAGCCGTAGCAGATGGCGACCTAAGACGAAATTTCTACGATAGGGGTGTAGCAGCCTTACGAACATCATTATGTCTATCTGCGCCACTCGAGCTGACGCAGGGAATCGTTGAAACGCGCTTTTGCGGCTGATTGGCCAGAAGCCGCAACTGATAGCCGAGGATGGTGCGTGCTCATATCTATGTAGTGCACTCTGATTTGTCATCTCAAACTGCATTGAGCAGTTCCTGTGCATAATTGTATTGAGCGTGAGCTGTTGTTGAAGGCAGTAACATTAATGCTTCGCGGCGAGCTTCTGCCTGTCTGATAGGCTGCGCTTACGTATGCGCGCAGTAGCCTGCATTTTCACACTCGTCTGACACTTTATTGGGTTATAGCAAACATAAGTGCAGTGTTCGTCCCTGACAACCGTCAAGAGTGCCATTGATGTGTTTTGAGCCCATTCTATTGTATTTTTTTCTATAGTTTGAGCTTTCTTTTGCTCATATATCTGCCGATGATTATTTTTGCAACGCTTTAAGGCTGTAACTATCCATGCCAGATGAAATAATGAAAACACGCCTCAATGTTTCTAATTATTTAACCTTTTTGCTCTTGCACAATTCGCAGCCGTCTTCGATGCTGTTAGCCTCAGCCTTCTATTATTTAGCTCATACATTTAATTCAGCACAAAGTTGAACCGACTTAGTGTCTGTGTCCACGGTGTTGCTCATTCTGTGGTCTACGGTGTGAAGCAACGTATGCGTACGACAGATGGCAGTTCTGTCTACGTTATGAAGCAGGACGTCAATACGATGACAAAAAAGAAAAGAATGAAATGGCGTGTAAAATAACATACCACCATTGTGATGTTGTAAAATAAAATACATCCCACGAACGAAGCGAATATTTGTCACATGCGTCCAAACACACACACACATTTATGTTTATAACAACAATGACGCGCATAACTGGAGACACTTCGTTTTGATAAAAGAGAGTCCCACACAACGCTCCTAAAGACGTCACTACGTTTTTGTTTTGCACGCACAAAGCAAGTAGCAGGTAACAGCCCATGGTAAAAGCAGACGTCCAAAAAAAAAAAAAGCGACAACAGACGACAGCCATCGTCTTCGTATGATTGGCCGGAGATGCTTATTCTAAACCCCACACTAACAGCAGTTATGGGCGAAATGACGTCACACTCGTCTTTCAGTCACTTCATGCGATGATCTTTCTATAGCTTCCTACTCTCACTTACACAGCGCGAGAATTTTCGTCCAGCCAGCTACAGTCTTACGGAGCTCCGCGCCTGCTGCGCAGTAGTCAGGTCAACATGACGGCGCGAAAAAGCCAGCCGCAGTGGCCTGGGCCAGTATTTTGTAGCGATGCCTGATGCCTTATTCTACATTAGTCTTATCATCCACTGCTCACGGCCGGCTGATCCCATTGATAACAAAGCGCGAAAAGCACGAAAAGGCGTTAGCATCGGAAGCATCGTTACAAAATACCGGCCCTGGTATTGCAAAGTTAATAATGTGAAACTTGCACGACGCTAAGCGCGGTCACTAAGACGCGTCGTATCAGCAAGATCAGCATTACGACGCTCGAATTATGCTCCCTTCTGCGCTCTTCCACTAGAGGACAGTTCGATCACGTAATTCAGTGCGTTTGGACAAAGATACGACATTTGTAGGCAATTAGCGGCGCATGTGCATGTCGTATCGATTGCACTAAAGGACTAAATGAACTTCACATCAAGGTCGTGGTGCTTGAAGTATACTGCTGACAAATCAATAATTGTTTCATTTCTGTGTAACTTCCATATTTGCATTCAGCCACACCGCACGTCTCCGCAACTTCTCAGGCTTCGACTCTGCCTCAGTGATACTCTGGCTTCACATGTTTTAATTAGCCGCAAGAAAAGTGGAAAAATACTTGTCGAGAAAATGGTCAGGCAAGGAGACAGATTTTCTGCCGTTTTATTAATTGCATGCTCACAAGTATTCAAGCCATTTTCTAGGGAGGGTCAACGGTGAAGATCAGCAGTGAATATATCAACAACCGTCAGTTTACCAATGACATTTTCCTGTTTAGCAACGCTGGGAACACATTGCAACAATTGATTGATTGAACGGCCTTGCAAAAGAGCGCTCTAGAAGCGTTAACAACATTTCTCGAAAAGAGCGGCATTGTTGACCGTTATTAACGCTTATAATGTTCATTTTATTCCAATGTCGCTGTATATATGTGTTTGGGGATTATGTTATGTTTATTATCTGTTCTGACTATATGTGATAACGCATTTACATGATGTGTGCACCACCCGCTGAGTAGAGACTGTATTGTAAGGTGCCATTATTATTTGTACTCTTGAGACTTTCTTCTGCAGGGCCGTGGTGGGATTGAACTTCTTCATTGTTTGTGCCACATTTTCTTTTTACGTTGTCGTGTTGCTGTGCAAACGTTGCTTGTATGAGAAGGTTATTTGACATGTATACTTGTATGTTGAACCCTGTATGTTGTAGGTTAGACCCATTCAATAGCAATGGACCAGCCCGCGCCCTAATTGTGTGTCAACATCTCCTTATATGAGCTCAATAAAATAAATCCATGATTTCTGGCGTGCATTTGACGTTGTGTTCTTATGAGGCAGGTAAATTTGTGGCAACGTTGGCGCTGAGCATCATGGTGATAATGACTGATTAGCCTTGACATCTATGAGGTTCCACTTGGGCTATGGCCGACAGTGTAGTTAAGGGCTCCAGGCCCTGAAATTGCCAACCTATCATTTGTTACTGGTCTCCGAAGTTGATGTGTAAGCCCCCTTTGTGCATTTTGCGTCTGTCGGAATGCGGCCGCCTGAACCTGCAAGAACAAATTCTTGACCTGGTGTGAGGCATCATGGTGTTTTATCAGCTCAGAAGGAGCTAAGCAGAAAAAAAAATGTGGTTGATCCCTCTTATATAGGAATCGGTATAGAACACGAAAGTGAAACGTGTCTTCACAGAAGTAGTGTAATGTTTATTGCACATTGATATATAATGTCTATTGGTGTTTTGTGGCTAAAGCGCCCTTAGGCGTTGATGCACCCACGCTGACGCCTGGTGGCACGTCTCCTCCATCACGACTACCAACGTCGATGACCATGAGCAACCGTCGTGCATATGGAAGCTGCACTACGCTGCACACGCTAGCACAACGCGAAAGACGAAGCACGTAACTGACACACTAATACAACGCGCAAGACAAAGCACGTAACTGAATCGTCACCGAGTCAAATCAGCGCGTACAGCGCGTCGTAATTGCAGCCTCCGCGATCAACTTCAGAAACATTTTCAGAGCTAATTGCGGAGGCCACGCTCCGCTGTGCTGAGTACGGTGAACGCCACCTAGGTGGCGTTGGTAGTGCTTCTTGATGCCAGCGTCCCTTCGAATGCTGGCATCGAGGCGTCGTAGTGCTCAGACCACCGAAGCGTTCACTGTCGGTGCGCGTTAGTGTCATAATGCAGTACTTCTCTTTTCTGCTCGTAGGCGGCGGCACCGCCCCGAGCAAGAGCGCGGGTACACGGAGGAGTGTTAGATATATAAGGCGCGTCTGTGTAGCTCTCTGCAAATGCGTTTGTGGTAAATGGGTTAAACGCTCGGCGATCTATCGTCGCGGACCGAGAGGTCGTGGGTTCGATTTCCAAATTTTGCATGTTTGTGGAACTTTTTCTTCTGGTTTCTTTCTTTGTATTATGTTCGTGTACATTGTAAGAACGTCATATCCGTGACGGAAATACGTCAGTGAAGTCTTGGTGGACCCCGGCATAAAACACTTTCGTGTTAAAAACGATGAACGCTGATACGATGTCAAAGTGTGATAGGCAGCGAAACTTGCAAGTGTAGATATTACGTGGTGAAGTTTCCTGTCATAATTTGGGAGTGTTCATAGTCCCGGCTTCTTTCTGCATTTCTTTTTTAGGGCTGCTAATAGCTCTGCGTGGCATTTATAGTGATCCTATGCGAAGGGAGCGCATGTTTCGCCGTCGGTTGGTGCTTGACGACGTCGTCGATCAGCCCCTTAGACGGTACGGGCTGGCGAGGGAGCTGTTATTGAGCCTATGCGCGGCATTAGTACGGAACCTGCAACCGTGTGCCACGCGATCACATACCGTCCCGGTGAACTTACGGGCACAGTGCACCTTAGAGCACTGCAAGGGCCGATTTTTTCAGCCCGGGCCCGTGCCGGGCCCGTTATTACGTTGGGCTGCCCGCCCGAGCCCGACGAAAAGTTTTATGGCGAGACCCGGGCCCGGCCCGGGCCCGAAAATAATCTACGTTACTTGCCCGGCCCAGCCCGCCACCCCTTTGCCTTAGGCCCGAGCCCGGCCCGAACCCGGCCCAAGACCGAAAAAGACCACCGAGTGGCATTAAAAAATAAAATAAAGAAGAGAATGAAAGTAATTTATTCTTAAGGCATAAATACATGTCATATGCAAATATGAACACTATTTGAGCGGTCTGAACGCAAATACCAGCACGCGAAGTAGTACGAACGACCCTGCCGGGCACTATCGCCAGCAGTTTCCAACGGCCCGACCTTGATGCGGCCCAATCCACTTCTATCGCAGCACCGCCACAGTAGTTTTCTACGTCGGGCACCTCACTGCAAAGCATGCGCCGACCCAGCCGCTCGTCCCACTCAACCTTATTCTAGTACACTATAGCCGAAGCGCAGCCACGACCTGTCGTGAGCGCAGCGCATAGATGGAGTAAATTGAGAAAGAAAGCTTCTCGTTTCTCCATGGTGAAGTGTAATGCACTGCTGCTAGGCGGCTAGTTGAGAACATGCGTGCAATCATGGATGAACGCAATGCCATATTTCAGCCGCGTGACGAATTATTTTATCTTACCAGTCATCGTTTTACCAATTCGCCTTTGAAGAATCAGCAAGTCGCCAACGCGCTTGCTCCGCGCTGAAAGCATTAATTACATTCATTTAGGTAAGGAATACAAGGGCCTCCTTTGGTTTGAGGCGACTTTGGTCTTTCTGTACTTTAACATTCTGTTCAAACAGCGCAAAATACGACGGAAGAAGAAAAAGGAAGTACACAGGAGTAGCACTGCTAGCTTCCAGTTGCGCCGGGGCAACAGGTTTTTCAGAGTCGAGACCCGCGAGGATAACTCGCTGCACGTTACATGCACACCGCTAGAATTTCCGAGCCCGGCCCGGGCCCGGGTCAAAAATCGCATGCCGTGCCCGAGCCCGGCCCGAGCCGGTGAAAAAACTGCTCTACCCGGCCCGGCCCACGGACCGGGCCGGGCCCGGGCTTTCGGGTAAGCCCGAGCCCGTGCCGTGCTCTAGTGCACGTTGCCTTTAGGTCACACGAACTATATATATTATGGAGCCTTTTTTTTTAATTTCCGTAACTAGTATCCAAACAAAGACATTTAGTATCTTTGTAATAGGGTGGTGGTGGTGGTGATGTATACAGGAGGGGTGAGCCTGGTACATAGTCCTGGCCGGCAATTGCTCCGACTCAGCGTCTATTTCTGCACCAAACATGTCACCGTGTGTCCATCAGTCCTATTTCTCGCAGAAGTGTGAGCAGAATGCGTAACATTTTCATTGCAATTGTTTTGACGGTGGTGCGGTGAACGGGCGAGCGCGGTTGAGCTTGTCGGCCCTGCAGCAGACGCCCGAAAAAGAAAGCTGTCGAATAGGAGTGTGCAGTGATTTGCCGAAAGAATATAGCCTCGACTACATATTAATGAGGTGCAATCATGCTATCAGTCGACCGCAATTCTTTCATTTCTTCTCGTTTATTCTGAGCTTTGTTTCCTCCTCACTCTCATACCAAGCCATAAGTTAAATGCGCTGCCACTTCGGTTGCACCCTAATCTCAGCGTAAGAACTCTTTGGCTAAGAAATTGCGTACGAACAGCGCAGCGTAGTGAATTGCGCCCCACGTTTTCTATCCCTCGGTGACCCACCACAAACATTTACAGTCCATGCAGTCGCTACCGACTGGCTATGAGAGTGGTGTGTCGGCACACCAATCACCAATCCTCTACGATGATTGTCCTGTGAGTGGTCCGCCAGCTATTAAAGCTATAAATGTCGTCTACGCCACCACGGTTTAAGCTAAAAACAAAATGCAAGAAAAACGCAACAAGGGCGAGGGTTACGAACGAAAAGCAATCTTACACCGCGCAACGCAACAGAGCGCAACACCACGCGCGCAATTAAAATCTAATAAGCAGTACGCCCCTGCGAACTACGGCGGCAGGGTGATTGATATACGGCGTCTCCCCGTCCGATTCTCGTAACTGTGTACGATCTTTGAAAAAAAAAACTGTAGCGTAGTAATTGCGGGCCATTCGTCAACGAAAGCTGCCAACGCGGCACCTTAGCATCGCGTACATTTACCGAGTAAACGCCTGCTCAGAAAAGGTTTTCCACTATGGTCAACGGGCCACGGTCTTAAGAGGGGTTTCCCACGATGGCCGCAATAGGACACGATGCACTCAGTGCATGATGAATACGGCATTTACGCGTTCTATGCCGTCACCGCGATAATCATCCGCCGCTGATAACCAAGAGAGAGAGAGAGAGAGAAGTTTAATGATGGGAAATGCAGAGAGGTCGGCCTGAGGTAAATTCCTCTAGCCAGCTACTTGGCGTTGGGGGAAGGACAAGAGGGAAAGAAAGAGGGAAGGAAGAGGCGCATGATGGGTGACGATGACGAGAGAAGGAGGATGTAGAACATATGGCAAGCAATTTGGCATGCTCAAAGCCTACAGTCCAGGCCCGTACTTTTTAAAAAGTTCAGTAGCGCCTGGATGACCTTGAAACTTGATTGAGCGTCTGGCCAAGGCCCTAAAATAACGTCCTCCGACAACGGTGGGCTGTCGCGACGCGTAAAGTCATTCTACAACCTTTGACGCTCTTCCACGTACATAGCGCAGTCACAAAGCACATGACCTATAGTCTCATTTACATGGCACAACTCACAGTCTGGAGACTCGATGCGTCGCATGACGTGCACGTATCCGCGCGTAAACGCTACCCCCAGCCTTAGTCTGTGCAGAAGACTGGCACAGCTGTGTTAAATTTTCGGTGGTAGCCTAAATTTCATGGTAGGGTCCAATCTCTGTAGTCGTCGGTGTCGATTATCCTGGATTGTCCCAGTGCTTTTCTGTCGATTTTCGGATGACACTGGAGAGGAGGCAGTTGGCGTCCGCTCTTGAAAAAGGAATTGCAACCATTGACTGTGATTCTTCAAGTGCTTTCTTCGCTTCGGCATCGGCCAGTTCGTTGCCGTGTATACCACAGTGACTGGGAATCCACTGAAATGTGATGTGGTGGCCGTTTTCTTGCGCTAACTTGATGGTGACTTCAGTGGCGGCTGCGTCTAGGAATCGGACCGGCCTCCTGAGCTACACCGACAGCCGCTATATATATACCAGTGTCTACTCGTTTAGCAGTGAGGACTTCTCCGATGACGACTTTCAGCTTGTGATGAGCCGCAAGGCGAAACGGAGAAACACCAGGGCTTACCTGTCTTCAAGCACGTCGACTGCAGGACCAACTTGGAATAACGCAGTCAGTACAATTATATTTTTACCAGAACTCGCTACCGACAACCTGAGGTGACTCAACAGACAGTCTGTCTCGGTGCTTCTCAATGCGGTGTCGCCAAATCAAGTCACGAATGTCAGAATCAGCACACGAAAAAATCTCTTGGGTATTGACGTCGTACATGAGACGGCACGGATCACTTTGAGCAAACTTACAGAACTTGGCGGCTTGAAGGTCCGCTCGTGCAGTCCTCTGGACTGTGATATCGCTACTGGTGTCATCAGCGACATGGACGTCTCAATCTCCAGCGCCGACTTGCCGATTTTAATTAAGCCAGCCGTTGGTGGCTGCGCCTGATTTTAACGTTGCCTCATTGTAACAAATGTCAGGTAACGTTCAACAGCCAACCTCAACGTTGAATGTACTTTGCCAGCTGTACGTTCAATTGATGTCACCAATAAATGTCACAGCAATATTCCGATACCCACGGTCTGTCAACGTTGCATGTAAACATCAATTTAACGTGTAAATGCTATCAATGTAGCAACGTTACAAAACAGCACGTTCCCAGAGCGTTGCCGGATGTCACCAATATTGACCTTAATGTGATGCCAGGCTGCTGTAGCATTTCGCATGTGTACATTCATGCACTTCTAAGATATTTTCATTTTCAACTGAACATTCATCTTTATCATACAGTAGGTATGGAGCTGTATAGTGGTTATGCAGTAATTATTATTTTCTAAGGAACACCATGTTAAATTATGTTTATTGTGCTTCTCCACAGATAAGAACTGCTACAAATTATATAAATAAATGGCAGAAGTATTCACATGACGAAAATGGTAATTGTTGCAACGGTTTACCTATAGTAGACAAAGTTAGGCATAAAAGTATTCCCTTCTTCCGCACCAAATGCTCAAGACCTTGCGACTGCTTGCACGCCACATGCCCCTAAAAGTGGTAACATTAAGCAGTCGCCATCATAAATAGGCACAAGCCCCATGATACCAGCTGCATAAAAACAACGAACACATCCACACTACACAGTGGATACACACAGATCATATCTACTTGTCTATATGAAAAAAGTGCATTTTTTCAGTTCACGTATGGTTTACCTCATAGAAATGGCACTACAGCAAATGACTATAAGCGACCAATACGGCTGCAAACACATCGTACACCACCGCACATGTCTGCCACACACCACATAGGACACATGCACGCTGCAGAGACTTTTTTTTTTTGAGGAGGAATCTTCGCGAGCCGCCTGATAAACACAGAAGGCACGGACGACAGGAGCGAAACCCGCTCACATAAAACCCCTCAATAAAAAAAAGTAGCGACATCCTTTGAAGATTGCCGCTTTCCTCCTCTCCTGCCCGTTCTCTCGGCGCTCGGCCCTCCGATTGGCCGAATGCTGTCACGTGCTCTCGCGCGCTTTTTTTTTCTTGCTTGTTTTTTGCTCCCGCCGCCATCGCGGTGCCAGATCATTGCGAGCCGTGTATGGAGGCACCACGCATCGCGTCTCCTTTGCGCTTTTAAGGCGTAGTGTTCGCGATGCCGTGTTGCTCGGCATTCGGGTGCAGAACACGCGAAAAAGACGGCAAGCGACTCTTCCGGATTCCATCAGCGAAGCGAGACGCGGCGCAGAGGAAGGTCTGGCTTCAAAGAATCAGCCGCGCTGATTTCAACCCAACACAATGGTCCCGGCTGTGTAAGGTAAGCGAGCGATTCTTCAATGATCCCTAATCTCACATGCTGCAACTTGCTGTGTGAGGCTTCGTTAGTTTTTCTCCCTCCTAAGAGCCGCACTGTTCGCGCTGCATGTTCGCGCTGCATTTGCAACTTTCGTGGCCGGATTTCATCTTGTCCTCAAACGCACGTGGTTTTTGTTGACTCGGTTATACAATCCATGGCGTTGTGTTTGTGTGGCCTGAATGTATGCGAACGGCACGTTTTGAGTGTATCGCAGTATGTTACGAAGCGGTGACGGTACGTAGGGAAAATTGGGCGCTTACCTGCGGAAAATTTAGTTAGGGCGACTTTGCGCCTTCAGCAAAAACTCAACTCGGTGGTCGGCGAAGATCAATGTTCTTGTCGCTATCGTCCTAGATCCTCGAGGACCGATAACTATCTCGAAAATGGTAGAAAGTGCTGCGCGTGAAAAGTGTGCTCAGTATTCTAGTCGTGTATCGCGTAGCAGAACAAGAGATAAGGACCAGTGCTGGCGGCGAGCTGAAAAAGGAAAACGGTATACAAGACTTCCCGGCGATATGTAGCAGAACAAGAGATAAGTACCTGTGCTGGCGGCGAGCTGAAAAAGGAAAACGGTATACAAGACTTCCCGGCGATAACTTGTGCCGGGAATGTTGTGTTACACCTTATACTTGAAGGAGCGAGGTATTACGGTGACCTTGTTTTCTGATTTCACGTTTGCGCAGGATCACTTCACGGATGATCAATTTGAGCCGGTGATTCTGCAGAGCTGTGGCACAAAAAAAATGACGCGTCAAGCCATTCCATCGCTCTTCGTTGATCGGAAGCAGCTGAAGCCGAGGAAGCCGCCTGCCAAACGTAAGAATACACCGTGCACTTCAAAGACATTACCGTCTGCTGGCAGCAATGCTATCCACATTGCAACGCCCTTGATTATAGAGTTAACTTATTCCTGCGTGGCTTTGTCAGTGGCCAGGACAAACCTGGATGTTAACTCATCGTTTCTGCTCTGCATTTGATAAGATAGTAGATACAATACGCAGGGTAGAATTTCTCGGACCCACGCGCAGCACATGCAAGCGGCAATATGATCCGCAAAAGCAGCCTCGCATACACCTGTAAGATGACCGCTGCCGCGCTACTCAAGTCCGCAAAAAAAAGAAGAAAAAATGTGTGGTGTAGTGTAAGACTTCCTGCAAGCGAACGAAGCCACTAGCTTCATTATCGACGGACCGCTTCCGCCGAATGATCGGTAGCTCACTAGTCAGTGAAACCTGTAAGACAACTGCATATATACAGCTGGTGGATCATTCACTCCCGAAGCGTAGCCATTGTTAGAGGCCCGCTGTGCACGTTAGCCGCTGGCCAACGAGGGACTGGAGCTACTGAAACGCGGAGATGAACCAACGCCGAGGTCGCGCGTGGCATGGCTCAGTTAAAGCCCGACTTAGAGGCTTTATGCTCACTGTATCACCGCTAATAGTACAGCCATCTAAGCGCAACGGCATTTATGCGTCCTCTCGTTGTTTCGGCAGCCAGTCATAACATAACGCGAAAAATTCCGATCAAAATACGAGTTCAAGAGCGCGAGCGACACGTAGCCACAGCGTTTCATTCTGAGAACGTCTGCTAGTTCGGCACCGCGTAGGGAGAGCCACGGTCGACAGAAGAGAGAGTGAACGCCGGCGCAGGAGGAGGAGAGAGGAGATGGGGCTACTTTTCTTCATTGGCTGTGTTCCAATACTCGCCTAAGACGGCAAAGTAGACGGCTAAGTGGACAGCGGCCATCTTAAGTCTCGTTCCAATTCTCACGAAGGCGTCAAAGTAGACAGCTTCGCGAAGACAGCATCGAAGCCAGAAACGATGCAGGCTACTTTCCTGTCCAAACAAGATGGCGGCTGAACAGGATGCTTGTAACGCCGACAGGAAGGTCGTCTGCGCACAAGAAAACGTAGACGTGCTTTCTTACGCCCTTAATGTAAGTCACATCGTATTTTTCATAGGTTCGCAGGCGCAAGGACTTAAAATACACAAATAATGCGTGCTTTTCTCAACTTTTTCTTGTCGCCGCGAGGTGGCGTCTCGTCGCAGACGCGTCTTCCACACGTCATCCAGACGGTTTGAAACGCGTTCCATTACATGGCCTCGAAGCTGTCTTGGCTGTCTCCTTAGCTGTCTACGTAGACAGTCTCCGATGCTGGCCAGAATTGGAACACACCCATTGAGGGGTTTTACGCTCACATTCAACACAGTGACACGAAAGGAAATGCGGGCGATACGGGCGTAACCTGCGCCACACGAGCTATCAACCCTCGTGGATTTGATCCTTTCCGACTGAAACTACAGTGCCTAGTAAGTATATTCTAGGCACTATACTGAAACAGTCACAACGCGCACGGAAACATCGCATACTGAACATGTGTACCTCCGATATCGTGTCAACAATTTCTGAGGCTGCAATTCAGGTTGACGACATCAGAAAGTTATTTAAAACGAATTGGTGGCGTACGAAAAGTAGGCAGCATCGCGAAAGCTCATGGATTGGCTTCGACACAGCCCAAACCCTTCAAATCACGCCACAGTGACGGCTATATAAGGATAACGAGAGCGAATCTCGAAGGCAATGCTTTTGCTGGCTGCAGACGGCGGAAGCAATTTAAAGGTAAAAATACGTTATAGAATTTCTTTCTGCGCTAAACTATAGCGTCAAATATAGATTGTTCATGATAATTTTGTCTCCAAACATCTATACGTAGTTGGGTGCCACCCGGCACAAAATTTTAGCATGTGAGTGTACCGGTTAACATTTTTGGCATCACAGAAGCCACAACTAGAGAACCACAACAGTATCACAAGTATGCAGGCGGCGCTGTTGTTTTTCTCCGTGTTCTGGGATGGTGGTCGTATGTGCGGGCAATGCCTCCTAGTAAAGGAGGCATTGGTGCGGGCCAACGCCTCGTTGGTGCGGGCAATGGTGCGGGATGCGAAGGTGCGTTTGCTGTAATGAAGTGGGTCGCAGTTAGCGTGCACAGAAGTGCCTAAAGATACCTTGTGTCATGCTGCAAACTCGCCGCATGCGTGGCGCGCTGGGCAAATGTGGACCAACGATTTTATGCCGTGTAGTGCGGTCCCTGTGTTTCTCGTTGTGAAAAGTTGAGTGGACGTCGCAAAGAAATAATGCGTGTAAGCGCGCCTCAGCTCGTGCACTACGCAGCGGCATGTAGCGGGGAGTAACATCGTCGACGCAGCTCCCGCAACTTCGACAGCGCTTTGTGAACGCGTCGTACCATTCAAAAGGTAAGTAATCGTGCTGGCTAACTACACGCGTATTGTGCGAGCTTCTCTTGTGTGCACAGCGTGCGCGAACGTAGGAAATAGAAGTCCCGCGACAACAGTGAAACCTGTGCTTATGCTTGCTGAACGCTTTGTGTCAGCACTTAGTTACGCAAGTTTATTGCTTCGATGCGAAATTGAAAATCTTGATAAGCGTTTTCTTCCGATGAGAAATATAACGTTCGGAAATAATCGTGTTCATCATGTGCGCGCTGTGCGTGATCTCCCGCTTTTCTGCTGGAGTTGCATAATAGCGACTCATTTGCCTCTTCACCAATTCTTATTGCAATGACGCTTCCTCGCCCATAAATGCTTCGACGTTCTAAATAATCTCTGCTTACGAAGTTTTGGGCTTACGACAGTTTTAGAGAAAAAAAATGTAAGCAATCCCAGCTTGCTACTCGTACAACTTACTTTTAAAGACAAGATGTTTTGACATACCTTATACGTAACTAAACATGACAGGGGAAAGTTCCTTAAACTGAGTCATAAAAAAAGGAATTGTTTTGTAAACAAACAGTTCTTTGCTATGTGCTGCTGCTGTGTGTCAATAATTTTACTGTGATGAAAGGGTCCCCGTTATTAAGACATTCATCAGTGACTTCTACTTTGTGCTCTTTTGCCAACCTGCACTAATGCAAACATTGTTGTCGTGACTTTTTAGATGCTCCATGCATGTGTAGACAATTTGACACCTTTATAAAGGTATGTGCCACGGCTATAAGTTAACACAAAACTTATTTTATAGTGGCGAGGCTGTGACCCACAACAGTGCCCACATAACGGAGGAGCCACAGGACCCCTTGGTTATGCCTGCCGTAGCGCAACGTCTAATCTGGATGGTCAGGTCAGGTATGTATGTAGTGTACGTGTTCCAAAAAGTAGCATCTCCGTATCATTCGTTTCTAAGTTAATCGACATTACTAAACACAGCATACACACTCTACTGTCACTCTACTGTCAAATACACTCACTCACTACAGTATATTGAGTGAGTATATTGAGTGAGTATTGATTAGTGAGTGAGTATATTGAGTGAGTAGCGACAGTATATTGAGTGAGTGTCAAATACACTCACTCAATATACTGTCAATACACTGTGTGTGTGACACACACTCTACTGCAATATTTATGCAACTTGCTGTTTATTTGTGTTCATACCTGTTATGCACACCTTATCGTGTCTATATAAAACTAGACCTAACATGTCCTGATGTTTAGTATTTTTTCTGGCATCAATCGCTTGGCTGCAAGTTACTTTTAATTTTGCTTAGCACACACTCTACTTATCACTTTTATATTGGTTTTCTTGTTTGAAACTGTTTCCTATGCCGTAGGTTTTATTTCCAATTTTGGGGGTTTATGCTACAGTCTTGTGCAGCTTCTGCGCATGTGAGAATTCAAAGTTAGTGGCCAATATGTCATTTTTCATAGGTTCGCAGGCGCAAGGACTTAAAATACACAAATAATGCGTGCTTTTCTCAACTTTTTCTTGTCGCCGCGAGGTGGCGTCTCGTCGCAGACGCGTCTTCCACACGTCATCCAGACGGTTTGAAACGCGTTCCATTACATGGCCTCGAAGCTGTCTTGGCTGTCTCCTTAGCTGTCTACGTAGACAGTCTCCGATGCTGGCCAGAATTGGAACACACCCATTGAGGGGTTTTACGCTCACATTCAACACAGTGACACGAAAGGAAATGCGGGCGATACGGGCGTAACCTGCGCCACACGAGCTATCAACCCTCGTGGATTTGATCCTTTCCGACTGAAACTACAGTGCCTAGTAAGTATATTCTAGGCACTATACTGAAACAGTCACAACGCGCACGGAAACATCGCATACTGAACATGTGTACCTCCGATATCGTGTCAACAATTTCTGAGGCTGCAATTCAGGTTGACGACATCAGAAAGTTATTTAAAACGAATTGGTGGCGTACGAAAAGTAGGCAGCATCGCGAAAGCTCATGGATTGGCTTCGACACAGCCCAAACCCTTCAAATCACGCCACAGTGACGGCTATATAAGGATAACGAGAGCGAATCTCGAAGGCAATGCTTTTGCTGGCTGCAGACGGCGGAAGCAATTTAAAGGTAAAAATACGTTATAGAATTTCTTTCTGCGCTAAACTATAGCGTCAAATATAGATTGTTCATGATAATTTTGTCTCCAAACATCTATACGTAGTTGGGTGCCACCCGGCACAAAATTTTAGCATGTGAGTGTACCGGTTAACATTTTTGGCATCACAGAAGCCACAACTAGAGAACCACAACAGTATCACAAGTATGCAGGCGGCGCTGTTGTTTTTCTCCGTGTTCTGGGATGGTGGTCGTATGTGCGGGCCAACGCCTCGTTGGTGCGGGCAATGGTGCGGGATGCGAAGGTGCGTTTGCTGTAATGAAGTGGGTCGCAGTTAGCGTGCACAGAAGTGCCTAAAGATACCTTGTGTCATGCTGCAAACTCGCCGCATGCGTGGCGCGCTGGGCAAATGTGGACCAACGATTTTATGCCGTGTAGTGCGGTCCCTGTGTTTCTCGTTGTGAAAAGTTGAGTGGACGTCGCAAAGAAATAATGCGTGTAAGCGCGCCTCAGCTCGTGCACTACGCAGCGGCATGTAGCGGGGAGTAACATCGTCGACGCAGCTCCCGCAACTTCGACAGCGCTTTGTGAACGCGTCGTACCATTCAAAAGGTAAGTAATCGTGCTGGCTAACTACACGCGTATTGTGCGAGCTTCTCTTGTGTGCACAGCGTGCGCGAACGTAGGAAATAGAAGTCCCGCGACAACAGTGAAACCTGTGCTTATGCTTGCTGAACGCTTTGTGTCAGCACTTAGTTACGCAAGTTTATTGCTTCGATGCGAAATTGAAAATCTTGATAAGCGTTTTCTTCCGATGAGAAATATAACGTTCGGAAATAATCGTGTTCATCATGTGCGCGCTGTGCGTGATCTCCCGCTTTTCTGCTGGAGTTGCATAATAGCGACTCATTTGCCTCTTCACCAATTCTTATTGCAATGACGCTTCCTCGCCCATAAATGCTTCGACGTTCTAAATAATCTCTGCTTACGAAGTTTTGGGCTTACGACAGTTTTAGAGAAAAAAAATGTAAGCAATCCCAGCTTGCTACTCGTACAACTTACTTTTAAAGACAAGATGTTTTGACATACCTTATACGTAACTAAACATGACAGGGGAAAGTTCCTTAAACTGAGTCATAAAAAAGGAATTGTTTTGTAAACAAACAGTTCTTTGCTATGTGCTGCTGCTGTGTGTCAATAATTTTACTGTGATGAAAGGGTCCCCGTTATTAAGACATTCATCAGTGACTTCTACTTTGTGCTCTTTTGCCAACCTGCACTAATGCAAACATTGTTGTCGTGACTTTTTAGATGCTCCATGCATGTGTAGACAATTTGACACCTTTATAAAGGTATGTGCCACGGCTATAAGTTAACACAAAACTTATTTTATAGTGGCGAGGCTGTGACCCACAACAGTGCCCACATAACGGAGGAGCCACAGGACCCCTTGGTTATGCCTGCCGTAGCGCAACGTCTAATCTGGATGGTCAGGTCAGGTATGTATGTAGTGTACGTGTTCCAAAAAGTAGCATCTCCGTATCATTCGTTTCTAAGTTAATCGACATTACTAAACACAGCATACACACTCTACTGTCACTCTACTGTCAAATACACTCACTCACTACAGTATATTGAGTGAGTATATTGAGTGAGTAGCGACAGTATATTGAGTGAGTGTCAAATACACTCACTCAATATACTGTCAATACACTGTGTGTGTGACACACACTCTACTGTCAAATATTTATGCAACTTGCTGTTTATTTGTGTTCATACCTGTTATGCACACCTTATCGTGTTCTATATAAAACTAGACCTAACATGTCCTGATGTTTAGTATTTTTTCTGGCATCAATCGCTTGGCTGCAAGTTACATTTTAATTTTGCTTAGCACACACTCTACTTATCACTTTTTATATTGGTTTTCTTGTTTTGAAACTGTTTCCTATGCCGTAGGTTTTATTTTCCAATTTTGGGGGTTTATGCTACAGTCTTGTGCAGCTTCTGCGCATGTGAGAATTCAAAGTGTAGTAGGCCAAATATGTCATAGGTGTAAGCACACAGTGCGCTTACCATTGTTTAACATTAATATTCACAATTATTCCTGTCTTGTTCCCAGAATATCTGCCACTGGCAAATACACATTTGATGAGTCTAAACTTCTTGAAATGATACATGAAGGTCAGTATTCACTGTGCTGCAGTTACTACAGTTCTGAAGTGTTTTCTAGTAAGCTTGCTTTTTTCTCCCGTTTTGTTATATTCTTGGCAAGCTATCCCCATTCATGCAAGTAGGCATTGTAGCAGTTGTGAGTCTTTGTTCAGTTACATTATTTTTCACGTTAAGTCAATACAGCACAGAACACATAGTTAACTGGTAGGTAGTTCATTGTATTGATGCTCTATCATTAAAAAAGCACACTATTTCGCACACAGTGCTAAACTGTCTGATTGCTCTTGCTATGGTGTTTGCTGGTTATTGCAATGTTACTTGGCAAATGAATTTGATTTCAACTACACCACACAGAACATTCTGATTGGCTTTAGTGTACTAATTTTAATAGTGACAGTCAACCAACAAGCCCTAATTCTACAGCTGTCAAGACTTATTTCTAATACTTTGGGTCCCTTTCCATATCTTCCGTTTCATTCTCTGTATTTGGTCAGCACAGTGGGCACTCAGTCTATTCATTCTATTTGGCGCTGCTCAGGTCAGAATATGTTCAACCAGCAAGTCCAAATAATAATGATATCTGTAAGACTTCGTTTACTGGGTGGATGAATTGGAAGCATTATATCTAATTGTAAGAGTATTTTTGACTAAAAATACCACTGTCTAGAAGAAGCATCATATACACTGCAACTCTTATAGTTTTAAGTCAGGTAGGCAAGTATCTATAGCTATGTATACATGTGCATATGCTTTCTACATATTAGCGAGTGTTTTAGCTACACAAAACAGCCTATGTTGTCACAACTAAAGTCAAATTTATGGTTGATGCGCTGCTTGTTTTTGTTGTGCACACACACTTACTTATGTGGTGTCTTAAGCACTGTATACACCTGACAGCTGAAGTATTGCAGCAGTGTCGTGGCTAACCTGCACCTACTATTGCTGCAGTACGCCAACAGATACCTATGACCGTATTTGTGCATTTTCTGAGAACCAGCAGTGTTTGCTAGGTGAAATTTGTAGTGTACTTATGATTTTGCCGGTCAGTTCATGTAACTTTTCAGGACAGAATTTACATGGGGACGAAAAGGGTACCATACAACATAACTGCTGCTAACTGACCATTTATTTTGATGGAAGGATTAAAAATAACAACACTGAATGTGTGCTTATATTGTGCACAATTTCTTTCAGAGGGAAGGCGTAAGTTGTAATATAAAGGCATAACATCACGATAAACAGTATTTGTGTAAAAAGAAAAATAAATATGCGCAGAATAACTTCAATCACTTGTCATTCAGAGAGGACGGCTTTTTTATGAATTGATAATGGGCTCTGGCTAGCATGTATTATTTATGTGGTATGCCTAACTGATCTCTCTTGTCAATTTTTCACCATGGGTGAAACCAGATGAACGATCTTAATCTAACCTGAAGTCTTATCACGGCAATGCATGGCCAAACTGGACCAGCATGCTGGTCTTTTGAGTGAAATATGGGAATTTATTTGGCACATTTAATTACCGGCCAGTCTGCCCTGTGTACATTTGACCAGATGTGAAAGGAATATAGTACACTGCCTCTCATACACACTAGACAAATTTGGTGGTATCTTTAACCAAGCAAACCTCCCTTGCCTGCTCGCCTTTCTCAATTCACATGTGGACTGTCGTGCATATCCTGCCTACTTTTTCACTGGAAATGTGTGTACATAGCAGTCCACATGCGAATTGAGAAAGGCACCCGTGCAAGGGAGGCTTGCTTAGTTAAAGATGCAGCCAAATTTGTCTTGTATTCGTCAGAAGTAGCACAGTCTGTTCCTTTGATCATGTATATATTCGGTCAAATGTACATGGGGCAGACTGGCCAGTGCCGCACCATAATTCACTCAAGGGAGAAGTATGCTCGTGCCACTTGATGATGCATTGACACGACTGGTGCTGCGCGCCAGATTTCAATTGTTCATCTGTTTTGTTCATCTATGGCAACCATTGACCATCAAAATCAGTGAGGAATACCACATTAAAAAATGGGACATGTGTCAGTTGTAGAGATACAATCTGTACTTTGGCTCAGAGGGTGATTAGAGGCAGTTACTAGGAGAGCTCTTCATCTGGTTGGCTGGCACAAACTTTACCTCTTTCTGTACTTCAAAAAGCTGAAAGACTACTTGGGCTCACTGAAACTGCTTATGTGTTGCTTGCATAGTCTCTTTCAAAATAAATTTGAAACAGGGTAAGCCATATACTTTTGTGTGCAGCCCCTACACTAATGCCACTGGACGTACCTGCCATTTCCGGTTACATTTATCGCGCAGTTACACATACTTCTTTTTGCTACCAGCACTTAATGACATAAAACCGATGGCCTATTGCACAAGCAATAAAAGCACATCAAAAATGCTTGGAGTGATGCCAAATTTAGGAAGGTTGATGGAAACAAAGCAAATTAATTGCTTTAATAAGAAAGTTTTGCAGACTGGGTGGGAATAGAACCTGGAGTGTGAAAGGAGCACGCTTCCCTTATGCCACGGTAACTCTGGTTCTGGCTGGCTTAAGGTGTGCCTAGTGCGTGTGTCACATTGCGCACGTCACATTGCAGCCATTTGGTTGACTAAAGGTGCTTTCACGTTCCCACACTTAGGCAGTCTTAATGTGTCTCTACCATCTTTTATTGCAGGTACACCTAGGAAATGTTGTATACATTGGCAAGGATAAGTGGGACCTGCTCTATTGCCACGGCCGGGACTTCCTGTTCTGCAGAGAACTGGCGAAACAGGTGTGGGGAGTCCTGGCACTTGGCGTAGGAGCGTCACTGGGGCTCCTTGTTGGCGCTTGAACGGCAATGCTGTTGAGAAGCCGACATTGAGCCCCCATAAATTGGAAGCTGTGGGTAGTAAGTATCATTCACATTCTTTCAAGTTTGTTTTTGTAATGTTTGTAACAATACATGTATTGCACCAAGATGATAAACTTTTCAGATACATTTGATGCAAATCTTTCGAAATGTGGTGCCCTTGAGGAGAAGAAATCATCTTCTCCTCATGCTTGGTTTTGGCCGTGCGGATGAATCGAGACAAAGTTTTTCGCGTTTAGGTAGCCCAAGAAACACTGTCGTCTTTAAAAACAAACAAAATAAGAAGTAACGAACCAGCTCATTTGTGGCTACCCATGAGTCGCGTTTCTTTTTTTAAAGTGCCTCCGAAGTGGCGCTAACATACTTATCAGGTCCAGAATTTTCGGTTAACACCACTTCTGAAATCTTTCGAAATGTGGTGCCCTTGAGGAGAAGAAATCATCTTCTCCTCATGCTTGGTTTTGGCCGTGCGGATGAATCGAGACAAAGTTTTTCGCGTTTAGGTAGCCCAAGAAACACTGTCGTCGTTAAAAACAAACAAAATAAGAAGTAACGAACCAGCTCATTTGTGGCTACCCATGAGTCGCGTTTCTTTTTTTTAAAGTGCCTCCGAAGTGGCGCTAACATACTTATCAGGTCCAGAATTTTCGGTTAACACCACTTCTGAAAGCTCGCGTTCTAATTTGGTTTTGCCACGACCTACAACTTCCGTATTCCTCATCCGCGGATGGCAACTGCAACTTTTGCATTCAACCCTTATCCCGATTTGCAACACCTGTAGCATCTTAGCCGGTCGTTCAGGCACTGGCCAGTCTGTCCCAAGTAAACACGACTACAGTGGTGCATGGACCACACTTATGCAAGTGTTTTGATGTACAACAAATCCTTTCCTGACTACCCATGATGCGTTTCTATAGTTGTGCCAACTTGCATGACGCAGAGAACACAAGATCCACTCCATACTTCCCTGCGACTTTCTTTAAGTTGTGCGAAACCTTGTGCACATATGGTACAACCGCGAATAAACACCTCTTCTGCGGGTTACCTGCAACGTTTACCGCTGGCTCTTTGCTCAGCTGTTTAAGCAGGGTTTCTGTGATGGCTTGAAGGAGCGCATGCGGGAAACCAGCCTGCTGTAATGCTCTTGCTGCAGGAAATTTTTTCCAATAAACATTCACAGTTGACAGTAGTGCTTGTCCCGTCCGCCTCGCCTCACCCTGTCCCGTCTTTCGCGCTTCACCACACTCAAACATGCATCACTAACGGGTCCAAAATTCCACTCTTCTGACTACAATTGCTATTCTTCAGGTGAACAAATGCAAAATACACAATTCTGTAATCTCAAAAACACCATAAAATAGTATTTCATCTTTGCACTTCTGGTCTAGACACGCCAGTTGCATGTAGCTGCCTCTGCTGAGTGTGGCCTCCGAGATCTGATAGCATCCTGAGGGTTGGCTAATGTATACGTAGCACTGTCAATGCAACCGAGTGTTGTTGATGCACAGAAACAGGTTGTGATAACAGGTTCTTTCGTTTAAGGGTTTCAGATGGTTCTCTGAGGTGGAGCCTCCCAGAACCCAATCGAGGAAAAAGCCGTTGGTTGGGAAGCACACACAAACTTTTAATAAAGCTAGAAACGAAAATTAACCCATAAAAAACAAACACTTAAAACAACTATCACGGCACAAAATGTTTGGGCAGCAAGTTCGGGCAGGAAGCAGGCGTGTGTGCGTACTATAGTCTCGACGCGGAGACGAGACGACGAGAGAAGTGGCGTCGATCTCGCCAAAGGTCGGTGTATAGGATCGTTGACCGGGCTAACAGAGCGTAGCAGCTCTGGCGTGGAGAGAGGAGTCAGGCGGCTTGGTGGCACGGGCAGACGGCGGCGGCATTCTGGCTGGGCAGCTGGTTGTGGAACTCGGGCCCGTAGCCCGACAGCTCACGTTCTGCCCACGGGCACAGACGCTCGCCGGCCTCGGGCAGCAGTAGATGATCGGGCAGAGGGGTGACACCCAGGAACGGGTTGGCAAGAGGCCCCGCCCGGGTGAAGTCCTGGTGGCTCGGGTCCGGAACCCGACGGCTGTCTTCAACCCCCGGTCCGGTGGCCGACCTTCTCCTGGTGCCGCTTCTGGAACTCTTCCCCCCTACTGCCAGCGCGGCTCGCTTTTCTGCCGCTCTGGCCGATTTGTCATTCGTTCATTGGCTGCTTGAAGCTCCGTGGTTATTTGCGATTGGATGCCTTTTTCTTTGTTTTATTTCTTGCGCCGCGTGTTCACGCGCCGGACGCTCTTCGACGTCGTTTTCCATCAGCATGGAATTCGCCTTGGCGCACGCTCTCCTTGTCGTCTGCTTCTTGTTTGAATGCACCGCACCTTGTCGCACACCACAAATATCACCATCACGCACCACACATCACATAAGCCCCTTTTTGGGAAAAGTTTTTCCATAGGAAAAACTGCCGGTCAGTGTGCAACACCTTTTACACTTATGCTCTATATGGCACATTCACTGTGGGTCCATCACACAAATTCAAGTCTTAAAGCTCATGAGACATTCAAGCACAGCACCCACGAATGGTCATAACAAGCGAAAGCCCTTACAAGTTAAATACAGTGTTTATGGGGCGTATAAAGCATGACACTCACAAAAACTACTTCAAATAAAGCACTTATAGTTGATAACTAAGTTGTCCAACCAATACGTTTCTGTCCAAGGTAAAATACTGATATGGCAACCGGCTATTCAATCGGCTTCTTAGGTAATTGCGTCCCAGGTGAGACGAGCTGCACGTCTCTTCTTCGTTCGGGATGAAACCTCTGGAGCCGATTTGTTGCACCTTGGGAAACGCACATACGAGGACCTCTGAATGACCTGACTCAGGTGTTGAATTGATTCAGAACGCTTGCCCAGACTATCATTTACACTGAATTCACCACCCTGCAGCAGCATGCATTGAGACTCGGATGCCTTAAGGACTGGTTCGGGCAAGCGAGATAGTCGTTCTGACCTATCGGCAGAACGCGTTCCCGGCATCTCCGCGGAAATGCTTTCTACTTCAGCTGACACTAATGAGGAGTGATCTGCTTCCTCATTATTCATTGCAAAATACGGAGTAGATACATAGTTATTTTCCCTTGAATGAGTTCCTGACATATCCACAGTGCATTTTCTAGCGTAAACCAACCATGACTTGTAGAACCTATTTCCAAGCATACTACCCCGCACCCTTTTTCTGAGCACGTTATCTGTAGGTGCTGAAATGTCGTGCGACATTTCTCTTATGTGTCTAGTTTGTTTCCTGGAATCTAATATGTTCTTTCTACCGAGTACCTCGGTACTCGTCTCCTTGCTGAGCACCTCTGTATTCATTGCTATTGCACATTCCTTCTGGGATGCAGGCAGGCGAACTTATCCTCACTTGAGGTGAGCTGTTCGAGTGGTCCTCAAACCTATTGAGGCCACTTACCACCGCAAGTGGTACACCGGAAGAGTGGGGGAGCATTTCATTGCTCGCCTCGCACTCTTCGAGGTCATTGGCTTTGCAAGCCTTTGCCCAATCAGTCGGGCTTTCTAGAGGCATCTGCGCCTCTTTATGCGATGTGCTTTCAACGGCACTGGTTCGCAAGTGTACCCCTTTGCTGGTGGTGTCCTCTTCGAGGTCACTGCCAATGCGCACCGTTGCCCAGTCTGTTGGGCTTTCCGAAGGCATCTGAGCCTCTCTATCCAATGTGCTTTTATTAGCACAGATGCGCATGGGTGCCTCGATTTCATTGGCAGTTGCCTGCTCCCTGCTCTCCGAGCTATCCTCAGCCTCCTTGAGGTTAATGTTAAGACCTAGGTTGGCCCGCTCTTTGTTTACTTCTCTTCTGCCCTCTGGTTGCGTGCCTTTTTCTGACAGAAGACTGTAACGGCGTTCGGGGCAATAAATAGTCAAAGATTGTGAGCTGCTGAATCGGGAGCCTGCGTCAAACGCTTGCTCAATAGAGCTTGCATACGACTCCAGCTCGCAAATCTCTCTTAGTGAGCGTGCCCTTTCAGCCTCCGCGACCCTGAGACGCAACTGCAACACACGTGCCTCGCGCTCAATCTGATCTTTTTCGCTTCTCGCTCCATAGCACGTTCTTCTCGCGCTCGCGCCTGCCACTCGGCGAACCACACTTTTAGCTCTGTTCCTTCCAGCCCCATGCGTTCAGCTAAAGCTAATAGCTCTCGCGTGCTAGCCATATCTTTAAACTGTTAGAATTAGCAAGAGAATCCAAACAAATGGCTTTGTCCTGTCGCGCGGACGCCAATTTGTGATGCAGCGTGACTTTTCTCTTTAACTTTGAAGACGGTTCCTCAATTGGGGAACAAAGCCCAATCGGATACAAAAACCCAATTGGGGACAGAGCCGTTGGTTGGGAAACACACACAAACTTTTAATAAAACTAGAAACGAAAATTAACCCATAAAAACAAACACTTAAAACGACTATCACGGCACAGAACCTTTGGGCAGCAAGTTCGGTCTGGAAGCAGGCGTGTGTGCGTACTATAGTCTCGATGCAGAGAAGCGGAGACGAGACGACGAGAGAAGTGGTGTCGATCTCACCAAAGGTCGGTGTATAGGATCCTTGACCGGGCTAGCAGAGCGTAGCAGCTCTGGCGTGGAGAGAGGAGTCAGGCGACTTGGTGGCACAGGCAGACGGCGGCGGCGTTCTGGCCAGGCAGCTGGTTGTGGAACTCGGGCCCGTAGCCCGACAGCTCACGTTCTGCCCACGGGCACAGACGCTCGCCGGCCTCGGGCAGCAGTAGATGATCGGGCAGAGGGGTGACACCCAGGAACGGGTTGGCAAGAGGCCCCGCCCGGGTGAAGTCCTGGTGGCTCGGGTCCGGAACCCGACGGCTGTCTTCAACCCCCGGTCCGGTGGCCGACCTTCTCCTGGTGCCGCTTCTGGAACTCTTCCCCCCTACTGCCAGCGCGGCTCGCTTTTCTGCCGCTCTGGCCGATTTGTCATTCGTTCATTGGCTGCTTGAAGCTCCGTGGTTATTTGCGATTGGATGCCTTTTTCTTTGTTTTATTTCTTGCACCGCGTGTTCACGCGCCGGACGCTCTTCGACGTCGTTTTTCATCAGCATGGAATTCGCCTTGGCGCACGCTCTCCTTGTCGTCTGCTTCTTGTTTGAATGCACCGCACCTTGTCGCACACCACAAATATCACCGTCGCGCACCGCTCATCACACAGTGTACGGTCGTCTCTGCTAATTGACGTTTGCAGGACCCCAAGGGTTGGTTGAATTATCCGAAAGATTGAATTAACAGTGGCAGAATAAAAGGTATTTTTGTTTATCCGAGGTGGTCTGTAATGTTTTCCTGCTTCCTCTTGAAGCACAACTCGACTGACACGCATCAACAAGCGCCAACATGTTTACCACTGCCTAAACTGTAAGGAAAACTTAAGTTCTGGAAGAATTGAAAAATAAAAGTAAAGGCAAAGTAAAACAGCTTCACACCAAGGGAAGCAGTAGAGCTGCTTTCTGAATTTTTTGTGTTTCAAACCTTAGTAGCCGCTGCTCGCATGAGGGGACTCTGTAGACGCTGAATTCACCAGTGACGTGCTTATGCATTCGAATAAGTGTTTTGTTCCATAGCAATATGTGGTTTCTTGTTTGGACATTGAAGTGCGTTCAAAAGTAAAAAGTCAAATTAACCGAGGTCAAGTTACTGAGAGTCAACTGTATATATGTGTCATTTTTCGTTGTATTGTGAAGGTAGCCGACATAAAACTTCCTTTTGCTGTTCATTTCTTTTCGCTATGGCGCTCCCCAGCTATGCTCTGATATAGTATGGGTTTGCCAAGTGGCATCTTTTCAAGAAAAGCTTATGCCATAACATCTTGTACTGCTATAGTGAGGAACCACAGAACTATATCATGGAAGTCTACAAAGCTGAGGACTCACCGAACAAAGATTCAAGTGTTGCAACACCAGTTACCTGCTCGACATACCACTCAGGCATTTGACTGATGACAAAACATATATTGTGTGAGTTCTGCAGGCTACAAAGACATTGTGTAGACATATCTGAAGCTGCCCATTAAGACCTAAAAAAAGGGACAAGAAGAAGTAGTTTAATGATTTGAAAATGTAGAGAGGTCGGCCGGAATATGTTGCATCTGTTCTCCTTGTCTGTCGTACTCACTTAGTCCCATCCTAGCGCTGTTTGCTCCCGTCCTAATGATGTACCAACCAGCCCAGACCAGCACATTCCGTCTGGGACTTCATACGCGAGGCATGGATGGACCGTTTTTGTGATTTCTCCCTATCTCCTCTATTTACCCCATTTCCCTAGTCATCTTGTTTTCACAGTAAACATGGCTTACTTCAGTTTTTCAGAGGGTATTTCTTAGTTTGATGTATTTCATGTCTCTGCAGGTTACCGCATTATTCACTTGGAAATCAGTCAGGTCTCTGGATGCAAGTAAAGCTGCCGAGGGAGGCATGTGTGCATCGCTTGTGCTGCTGGTCATCCTCTGCAAAAGTGAAGGCTGACTGTCAGTGCTTGGATGACTTTGTTACTCTACCCCTTGGGCTTTGTTGTCTACTTCACACTTGTTGCCATGTCTGCAAGCTTAGGCAAAAAGACCGGCTGGATGCTTGGCAGGACATAGTATCCAACCGCAGTGGTACTGTGCTGTGTTTTTGTGCATTACAAAGTGAAGGACAGTATTTGTGCTGTTATTAAGAAGTATAAATTGTGTTCTGCCATTGAAATTAAGGAACTCGACAAAAAAGCAACAAATTTCGAAGTCTGACCTAAATGGGAAGGCAACATATATTGTGCTGTAGCTGTTAGTAGAGTGTCTTAATATGCAATACAAGACCTTGATGTTTAATGAAATATATATTTAAGTGTGTTATCTGTGCTGTTCACATTGTTTTTCTAAGTTACTGTTATCTAAGTGTCATTATTTGTTTGCCAGTATGATGTAAGCAGACGGTAAATAAATGCATGGTTTGACATTATAACCAGGTTTGTCTATGACATATTCACTATTATTTAGGGTGGACCAATGCATATTCATGGGTGCATATTCAACCACCACATATTCGTCTGCACAAACAATTCCTACATACTAGCATTTGTTCTTGGCAGCTGATGTTGGCTATGATGCAATTTCTTGAAAGCACATGCAGCTACCGACACATGATTTTAGAGCAGTAAGTAAGAAGCAAAGAAACTGATTTTTTCTGTGTCCTAAGCCTAAATGATATAATTAAGGAAAATGAACATTTGTGGAAGATTTTTACTTCCTGCTGTGAGAACCTTTATACGAGAACCTCTGCACACTGGACGTGCATGCTGCTCTCTTGCTGTTATAGCCAAAATGAAAAGGTGTTCTTATGAACCACTTTGTAGCTTTGCATTATGCACTTTTACTTGCAGTCAGCATCTATATGCTGTGCTGTGGACAACATCAAGACAAGTCACCATGTGAAACACTTTAAAGATTCTGGATTAGGGCGAGTTGTTACTATATGGTGCAAGACAAATCAGCTGCTCGTACAGCAGTGCTGTCAGCATGGCACGGCTGACAGCACTGCAGACCCTTAAATTTATATTTGTTTGACAGATTATGCATTCTAGTAGTTTTCATGTTGCATATGCATGAAAATGTAAACAAGAATTGGTGAAAAACAGCATTCTTTTATGTATATGTAAAAGAATGCTGTTTTTCACCAATTCTTGTTTCACATTTTCATGCATATGCAACATGAAAACTACTAGAATGCGTAATCTGTCAAGCAGATATAAATTTAAGGGTTTTCGGTGCTGTCAGCTGTGCCACGCTGACAGCACTGCTGTTATGTATGTCTATAAACTGCAATGTCATTTGAGTGTTGCTTGAACGTCACATACGTACTTTGCCTGAAAGCTCAAGTGACATAGGCAACCTCCAGATTACATTGTCAGGAAGTTCCGTTGGTGTTACATGAACGTCCTGAATGTGTTGCTCAATGATGCCACAACATTAAGGCCGAACGTTGTATGGCGGTCAAAAAAAGCAGACATTAGCAGCATGTAGGCAACGTTATGCACCGACATTTGTGCACATTCACAGAACGTTACGGCAACATTTTGCGTTACTTGGGTAGTTGGGGGATATCTAGATTATAAGAAAGACAAATATATATGGGGTTCTATAATGGAAATGCAATCACCGAGCATTTGTTAGCATTGCGAAACAGATGCATCGCATCAAGCCATCTTTCATAACAGACAAGTATGCATGTCTGTAATATTAGATTAATTTTTGGGGTTCATTTTCCGACCAGAAAAACGTGATGTCATCGGCATGCATGTATGTACGTCGTGATGAGATAGGAGGGAGATCATTAGAATATTAAATAAGACTGCAGAAAGCACTTCCGCTTGTGGAATGCCTCTTACCTGCCCGTACTTAGCCGAAGAAATGCTGCTTTGGAAACAGGGACCATATTCATCTTTTTTGCTCTGTTAGGCCCAATGCATGCGCACAAACTCGCCCAACTTTCAGTTCCTGTAGGCGGCTTTTATTGGACAAAATTTCCAAACAAATATTTTTAACGTGGGAAGGCAACAACACAGTGCACATACATGATCATTGCCAATTGTTGCATTTATACTGCAATATTTTATTTAATATGATAAATTCGCGCTTAAAAAGTTGTTTGAAGCCGAAAATATAACTAAATTAACAAGCATGGTGTTACGCGCGCACGGGTAAACATGAATACTTTTCGCTCGATGACTGCGGAAAGTCGCAGTCAAAACGCTGGAATGAGGACGCGGAGGAGCAGCAGCGAGCGAATAGACCTTTATGCTATCTCTGGCTGCAACGCGAACTAAACGTCGAAAGCACAACGCATACGAAGCTACCGCCACTCCTCGTACTTTTCCAACATCGCAGATTGCTTTGAAGATGAGGCCCGATGGGTGTGCAAAGTACTTTGTCCACGTCACAGATCGCTTTCAAGATACGTTCCACGCTGAAAGCAGCAGCAGCCAGAGTAGAATGCCCCCCCTCCTTCGCCCCCCCCCCTTGCCTCGCGCGTCACAGAAGACGGCGTGCTTCCGCCCCGCCTTCCACACTCGCAGATTGAGCCGCGATGTTGGCCGACCCTTGCAAGCTTTTACTCGTACATACAGCGTGTGGCCCGCTTCGACGATGTTATCGTGCTTGGACATTATACGGAACATTGCGGCGATGGCAGAAATGCACTGGCAGTGTCCATATAATTGCTATCGCAACAAAGTTACCGGAAATAACTATCGCTAGGGTCTCCTGGAGCTGTAAGTATGGTGGTTCAGCCGGCGTGGCAGTGATGTTTAGTACACTGATTTGCTCAAATTTCATCCTTCTGGTTTCAAGTGGCGTTGCCACTTTGGAAATTGATCTTCAACAACATATTTCCTTGTAAATGACACAATTCATTATGATTACGCGTGTGTGCAGAGACTGGTTGCCCTGCGGTGTTTAGCAGTGCTAGGAAATTAGACAGGAAGCATGGTAAATAAGGTTACAAGAAGGTTTGTAGACAAGGAAGATGAGTAGACAAATCCATGTGGTGAGCACCCATGGTACCCGGATGATCGCTGCGTCAATGTTCCCTCTAGTAATCCCTGCAAGAATATTCGATGATATTACCCAGTGGCGGAACCGCCGTGCTTGCAGGTCCCTAGACACTTGCGCAAGATTTACCTTTTGTAAATATTGTTGTTTACAGTAAGCAGATACTCATCTTGTGAACGATATAAAAACTAAGTGGAAAAAGAGAATCTAAAGGAAAAAACAGCGTTCAAAAATCAATGGTGGCGTGGCATGTAGCCGATGCCACGTACACCAGCACACTCGAGGATACAGCCAAAGCTGCTATGTAGGCAGCCATCACACGCAAGCCTAGGCCCTCAACCGTGTGTGTGTATGAAGACTTTTTATTGCTAGGTAATTGAAAGCACTACACACCTTGCGGAAGATAGCAACCAACAAGCCGGCAGAGCTGAGTAAAATATTCGTCAGAAAACAATAATGAAAAGCACACAAAGTAAAAAAATGGGCTCGCGAAACTGCACGTCAGAGAGAGGAAAGAAGGTAAAGATAGGGAGAAAAATAGTGAGGCTACGTGTGGCGTGTTTAGGAATGCGAGTTACGAAGAGTGATGAAAATTGTTTCAGCAAATATTTTTCTTTTTTAATTTACATACGTGCAGCATAGTCAAGTCCAAGGAAGGCTGAGATTCCCAATTAAAAAGTTCACATGATGTTCCCACTCTCAGTTCTCTTGCATTAGCCATTCCATCCAGCAAACCTTATTTAACTAACACTACGCATAACCTTTAAGGCTTATCGCAAAGGTTGTGAACTAGTTGAAAAGCTACGCAGCTTAAGTCAACGTAAGAGCTCAACAAGCTCCTCCTTTTTGCAGTCCTGGCACAGAATATTGCACAAAATATTGACACCATGAAAACCTTGCACGGTACAGAGTCATTCATGCAAACGTTCTGGGAAACGTTACTGTGGGAATCGCCTACAACTGTAAAGACAATAGTCACAGATGTCATTCTCGCACGTATGGTGGCCGCTGACGTGCCACAATCGCTTGCCCTCGACATCCAAGAGGCTGAGATACTTCCTGATTTTCAGCCAGCAATACTCGTTCAGATTGACAAGTTGTGTCTTGCCATCGCGCTGAGAAAAGCATTCTACTCTGTGCTTAACGACGCCGGCCATCTTCATGAATTCGTCGAGGCTATCGTAGGTCTTAGTTGCACGACTGATCATCGCGGCTGCTTCAGCGGTGCCTACCCTTGCTTTGTTCTGGACAAACTCAACGAAGTTCGGGCGGTCGTAGACTACAGCCAGAGCGCGTGCACACTGTGGATCTCTTTGTCCCATAACGAAACGCGCTGCTCGGTCGAAGATGTTGTAGTTTCTTCTTGCGATGTTCCGCATGGCCCAAGTAAGGGTCTCGTAACCTGGTATTCTGGGGAGTTCAATGCGAAGCAAGGTGTAATTCCTTGGCATTTTCGGCGAAAGGCTGTGTAAGAAGGCGACGTTGAAGATGTGGTGACTGACCGGGAAAGAAAGCTCGCTGAGTAGTGGGCTGATCGAAACCGCAACCGCAAGCGACTGGCAGTCAACATCGCTGAGGCGCATATGCAGACTAACGCTTCTCAAACTGCAATTTGAAGATAGAGCCGTAATCACGGGACTCGCAATTTCCCTAGGGTAAAGCGCCAGTGAATCGTAGAATCTTCCTTGGAGAGAAAGCCTGAGATTTCGGAGTGTTAGTGAATGCGCTATGTAAGCGGCCATGGTCATCATCACAGTCTCGTCCGTGACATCGAGGTGGTCTTTCACGCTAAGCGACGTGACGTGAGGGCACTGGGAGAGTACTATGAAGGCGCCGTTTAAGATGTCCCTGTTTGTGAAGTCTTCGTACCTGACGGTTACACTCGTCACGAGCGTGCAGGCGCGCAACACTGGGATGTTTTCGGGACTTAACCGGTGGTCCTCAATGACGACTCTGTGCGTCATTCCTCCATCCTGGATCACGCTACAAGCCTCCCTGAGTCCGTGCCCTGTCGGAAGATTACAAAGTGAAACACATTGAAGCGACTTGTTTCGTCCCACCGCCCGGAGCAGCGCGCAACACTCCTCCGTTCCTAACCCCGACAGGTTCATCGACAGCGTCAGCACGGATGAGTTTTCCGCGATGACCGACAGCCAAGGTTGTACTATTCCACGTTGCTGTCTCAGAGTACGGCTGTGCGTGGCCGTGGAAAACGTTCGCAGCATTTAACCCGTGCAATGTTGACTCTGCGCAGGCTCCGGTTCTTTAGTGTTTTGGCTAATAAAGACATTTCTTCCAGGCACTCGAGCTGCAATTCCGCGTCCAAGTCTTGAAGTGTGTCCGCGGCCGAGATGGCTTCGACCAAGTTGATCAAAGCGTTTCTGTCGACGGGTTGAAATGCCTTGAGGGTCAGGCTTTGTAGAGCAGAATTTTTCTTTGCCAAATACTTCGCGAATGCTTCTGCCGAGTTTGTAGGGCCGCAAGTGAAAATACAAGAACTGACAACAAGGCAAGTGATGCTGCTATTCTCGATGAGGGCCCGTGTAAGCATCAGTGAGTATGTCTTGTTCGTCTCCAAATGTCCGATGTCAAGATTAGTGAGATTTGTATTGAGCCTTAATAATGTCTGGACCGACCGCAACTCCAAATATGCCGCGTAACCTTTTTTGGAGATCCTCAGTTCTGTGATCTGTTTCAGGGATGCTACTGCATCGCAGACGAGGTGCACATCTGAAGTCTTAGTAGCTGACTGTCTGCTGACGCTTACCCTCTTCAATGCAGGCATGTTCTTAAGCACTACGCCTAGTGCACTAGCAGCGATGTAGTCAACATCGACGACAACAACGCATATATGCGACTTAAGAAGACTGATCAAGAAACGGAGGGTGACGCACATCTCCGAGGCGCTCAATCCATTTTCTTCTGCTCCGAAGCGCCTCCCCGGAACGCTCACTAGCTGCAGATTTCCTTGATCGTCATTGTCAAGCACCTCAAGCTGGATACCTAGCGGGTAAAGCAGACGATTACAAGCCGAAAGATATCTCACCAGTCGGCAAACGCGATTCCCCGTGGTTCTTGTACAAGGAAATAACAATTGTTCTGAAGAGACGCTTTCGCTGACGGGCTCTTGCTCCGACCTTCGATGCAGTTGCGCGTACCAGGCGTTCCCCATGAGTAGATTCACGCCAGGGTCAAGTCCTCGTGTGGTCTTCGTGCCACTTCCTGTAGAAGTCTTACTTCGAACACGGCTGCTGGGCTTGGGTTACTGATGTCCAGCTGAAGGCTGTTATAGACGCTCTTTCGGGGCGGAAATCCGGCTCGGAATGATCTTCGTAAAAAGAACAATCAGCGACATGATGATGATCATGCGAATGCCGATACCGTATTTAACGGCACATACCTACTGTCGGGGATAGGCCACGAACCGGGTTGTAATCTGATTTTTGTTTATTTCATGCGTCATTCCACTCTCTGTGAAGGTAGATGACCAGCAAAGTTGCTTAGCGCACGACACAAAGGTGACACAGAATTTTGAACAAAGGCACGAACATATTTATTATCCTTATCGGTGGTCATCGTGACGATGGGTATGGACACACATTCGCATATCACATCTGTTATTAAATCTGTCCGTCACGTTAAACAATGAATGGATCATACCCCCTTAAGCAAAGACTCATACTATAGTAAACGCGACCTCCTTATAGTACGACGACAGAAGTGACATTCTGCGTTGGATTGATGAGCGGCAACGGAGCCAGCTGTGGAAGAAGACGACAACGACGAACGTGTGAGCAGTGGCACGAGCGCTTTCGCGCGGTTGAGCCCAGTGGCGACTACGAGCCAGCTGTGGTAGAAGACGACAACGCTCGAGCCATTGCTGATGGTGGTAGTTTCTGCGAACAGACACCGACGTTCAGGCTAGACATAAACAAGCTTAGCTTGTAAAAAATTCCAGTAAGATTCTCCTCAGTAAGAAAAAGCGTGCTTGAGGACCCTTTAAACAAACTTGGCCTCAGCATGAACGCCCACTTCTTGTTTTTGTTTGGAGCTTCCACATTAGGGCACAGCCACCAGAATGTTTTCACTGCAATGCAAAACTTTATCATTGATTCGAATCGACTGCCTTCCGAAAACAGTCAATTATAATAATTAATTAGAACACCAAGCAGAATCTCTTTCTTTTTTCTTTGTTTCTATCTTTCTCTAATTTTTTTAATATCTATTTTCAATGCCTCATTAGGAAAATTTATAAACAAGCCGTAGGACTACCAATCAGCACTAGTACCGACAGGCTATTAGAATTAGGCCTGCATAATACAATAGATGAGCTCATAGAGGCGCAGCGGATAGCGCAGTACGAACGCCTTTCCAAGACCAAGACAGGAAGACACATACTAGAAAAACTAGGTATTTGGTACCATACTCAAAACGGAACCAAAGTGGACATCCCGAATTGTGTCAGGGATACGATAACCGTTCCCCCATTACCAAAGAACATGCATCCCGTGTACCATAAAGGCAGAAGAGAAAGCAGAGCAATGGTCATACAAAAGAAATTTGGGAATAGTAAAGACGCAGTATTTGTAGATGCTGCTAGATACAAGCACAGGCGCGGCTTTACAGCCGTAGTAAATGATCATGAAAAGAAGTGCAAAACATGCGTTACGGCAAGCACAGTAAATATCGAGACTGCGGAGGAGATAGCTATTGCGCTAGCACTATCACAGACCGAAGCGGACGTAATAGTCAGTGACTCTCAGGCGGCAGTACGAAATTTTGCTAATGGCCGAATCTCTCCTGAAGCCCTACGAATCCTAATGGCAGGTACCAAAAGTCAAGAAAAAGATGTTTATTTAATATGGACACCCGCTCACACCTCCACCTCACCAGGAGACAGCAATAATAATAAGACGGCGCATGACGTGGCTCGAGGGCTTACGGACCGAGTCACGGCCGATAATAGCGCCGGCACCTTAGCGTCTCCTGAGAACGAGGATGGAGAGGAGTGGGAATGGAAGGATCGTATGACCAGATTTAATGACATCACACAACACTACAAATTGCAAAGGTGCATTTTCCCACCACCTCACCAAAAGCTCAGCAAAAAGCAGTCTGTCGAATGGCGGCAATTACAGACCAGAACTTATCCGAACCCGGCGATCTCACATCTCATTTACCCAGACATGTGCAAGACAGACAAATGCAAGAACTGTGGTTCTAGAGCCAATCTGGAACATATGCTATGGGAATGTCGAGGCATAACAAACAATAATGGGGATGCAGCCTCTCGCGATCACCTCCGCGTGCGCTGGGAGACTGTGTTGCTCAGCTCTGCCCTTGACGATCAACTTTGGGCTGTCCAGCGGGCCGAGGAAGCCGCCAGGGCTCAAGAGCTCCTGGCCGTCACCTAGGCGGGACCATTTGCCCGTCCCACAAACGCAGGGCCATTAAATAAAGTTATTTGACTGACTGACTGACTATTTTCTACAAACCGCCCAATTCTTGGCCGATCGCCCACAGTGGTTATATGCCATTTGTACAGAGGATCATCATCAGCAGCAGCGGTTCAGTTCTTCCTCCTCCACCGCTGGGGTTATGCGTCAATGGGTGACCGCCGGCTTCTTGGCCAATCCCCCGGCCGTGGTGGGCATGCGCCATGGCATAGGAAGCAAGCAAGCATGGGTGAGGTCAGCCGCAGCAGCAGCAACCAGTTGTGCGAGCCTTCTTTAGCCTTCAAGCAACCTCAGAGGTTCTACACCCCATCAGCCATGTAACACAGACGCCATCTGCGCCAGCGAGTGGCACTTGGGGGAGCTTTCTCAATGTCGGCCAACAAGAAGGACAACATCCAGGCCCGGCTGGAGAGTGTGCGCCAGCCGCTCTGGATGCCCGACGCTTCGATACCGGCCGTATCCCCCGTGCCATTTCCCGGCCTTGAACGCCGAGAACGAGTACCGCGGCCAGTCACCTCTTCAACCTCGGCCTCCGCTGAGCGTGGCGCCGACGCCCGAGTACCAGCTACCGGACAGGCACGTTGACTTGAATGAAACACGCAGGTCAGTATACCGAATGTATGGCAGAAAGCTGGGCTAGTTAGATTTTTGATAACGGATGCATTTCTGGCATTTCGAAACAAAAATAAAAATAACCGCCCCTTCCACTCTGTCAAGCGCCGATCACAGCGAAGCTGTGATCGGCGCTTCTTCTTTCTGGGGTTTTACGTGCCAAAACCAGTTCTGTGTGATCGGCGCTACTTGCAGATGAGGTGCGTCAGTGTCCATGGGCGACGGCGTTACTAGTGCGTTGCGGGGGATAGGACGCGTGGGCGTACACGGGCAGCGGCGTTCCTAGCGCGTTCCTCACACTTTTTCTACGGTGTTCCCAGACAAGAGTGCTTGACCAAAGCTACCCGTACACAACCAACGCTAACGTGAGCTCTTCTGACACCCAACACCTCCGTTGACCTACTTTTTTCCTGCACCCCTACTGGATAGCAAGCTTCATGCTCTCCCACTCCAACGCGAGTATTGGTCGGCGTGACTTACGTCAACCCCCGTCCTCGTTCTCATTTTCATCTGCGCCATCTCACAGTATTCTCACCGGGGGAAAGAGGTCCCTCCAAGCCCTTTCTCCCTGTTTAGCTCTTCTTTTCCTCTCCTCTCCCACTAGATCATGTGGCCGCTCTTTAGCGCTACGACAACAACGGCACAGGGTCCGCATAAATAGCTTCGCTGTAAAATTGTTACGACGTATATCATGCGCGTTGTCGTTATTCGCAACAAGTTGTTCCGATTCTGCCCTGTCAAAAAAAATTAAGAAATACAATTCGGTTCTCAGAGATTAACAGCATGAACGATAGGCGAAGGACAAATACAAGGACAGGACTAGTGCTGGTATTCTGTTACCGATATGTTGTCGTAATAACAGAGTGATCGTTACCAAATGGCCCAACTACACACTTTACGATTTTAAAACCAATGACAGCCTGGTCGTTGCTGTTCTTACTTCGCTCCATATATCACTGCAGTTGTTTGTTGCATAGTGAACGCGTCTAAATATCTATTTTCGTAATCAACAATATTGCCATTACGCTGTTTGATAAGCACGAAAAATAAATCTCCTATAAAATTGGACCGCACCATATTGTGTCGTGCTGTATCATGTTTTGTATTGTCTTGACAAAACATTTCATATTCTGTTTGGGGGTGTGGTACAGGAGGCCCGCATCATACAACTACTTGCGGATGGTGCTGTTCAGTTCGAAGCATCAACTGCAACACTTAGTTTGGTCTAGCTTATGAAAAATACTTGCCGACTGGTTCCCAGAACTAATGGTGTCAAAGAAAATAACAAAAAGTACATAAAAATAACGAAATTGGTGACACCTCTCGTGAGCTGGATACCCGACTCTCTCATGGCTGATGGTATGAATACGGGGCTTTATGGTCAAGTTCTAGCGGCATGCCATAGCCCTAAATAGGACTGCAGTATGTAAAAATTAAAAATCTATATATTGTTGCCATATCAACGTTTACTAATTTTCATAACTGAAACGAGAAGACATCATGTGCATAGGTATATATGATTGCGAGTGATGTATAACATATTTTTGTATTTATTGTGCTGGTCACTAGAAGCTTAGGTTATCCGTTTCTCTTGTATTATTATTACCTGTGTAAACCAGTAAATGCTGTCTGTCTGTCAAAAAATGAATTATTACTGTAGGAAGCGTAATGTGTCTTTTTGAAGAGGTGCCGCAGACCGAGAAAAATAAAATCCACAATATGATAGTTAATAGCACCAGCCCCGCTCAGATTATACAATTTATGCAGGCTTCATGCGGCAGTTTGTTTTTACTGCTTCTCACGCCTCCCGGCAACTGCAGCTGATGTAACCGTAATGTTTACCGGGAAACGCTGGCGGCGAACGCCATGCGCGAACGGGAGCTTCCTGGTATAGAGAGGCGCCTAGTATCTTGCGTGGGCCAATCATCGGTTATTGTTTCGCACTTTTAATATTTCAGTCTGAGAAGAGTTAACATAAAGGGCATGCGCTGTCGGTGTTTTGTTTCATGACGTTTTTTTTTTGTGTGGGCTGCCCTTTTCAAAATTCCGAGGAATAACTTTATAAAGAATGTAAGACAAGGCGTGAGCAACTTTAGTGATAGAAGTACTATTTTATTGCCGTATAGAATATATACGGCAATTTTCGCTCACGGGACGCCAACGCAGGCCACGGCGCCGACGCCGGATTTTCTGCTACACGGGGCCCTTGACGCTATCGCGTTAAACTGATATCTATAATTCGACCTCATCAGTACAGCATCCGTGTCTCCAGTTCTCCACATAGACAGGGCGACAAGGGCCGACTAGACGCTGCTGCCAGTTCCCCGCTCCCGCCGCTGGGACGCCGACAAAGCCTTTCCCGCCGACGTCAGTGAAATGGCCGCTTCGTCCAGTGCTCAAGAACGCGCAGGCGTACCGGAAGAAGTCGGCAGACGCCTACAAGGGAGCACATCAACAGCTGCCGGGAAAAGCGCTGAAGTCCAGCCTGGTGGCGACAGCCTTCGCCGCTCGCGAGGACACTGTGGTCAGGTTCCTCTTGCTCAGGGCCCACAACCTGGATCCCATTTACGACAGGAAGTCCTGCTGGCCTTACGTCGTTTTCAAGCTGGACAACGAGAAGTACACCAGCAAGGCAAGTCGTACCGTCGCGCGTTCGGCGTAGGCTTCCTCAGTGCGCCGGCGCGCGCATCGGGGCAACCTAGCTCGAGTGTGTGCTCAAGTGCTACGTGTGGGCATGTTTCTAAGTACAGTGTAGCCTTTTCGGTCCAAACTTAACCTACACAACACGCACACCCTCCGGGCACACCAATCCACCGTTGTCAGCACTCTCAGGCTCCTTGCCCGCGTGTCCAACGACACGGCGGTCCGCGGGAAAATGATCTTCTCAGACTAATACACGAGTTTGTCATCACAAAGGCAACTTGCACACTCCCATACTTACACCTTCTCAGAAATGGAGACTGATCAGGTCAACGCCCTCCTTCGTAAAACCTATAAGTTTGCCCTAGGCCTCGCAATATACGCACATCCACAGAACGGCTCATGGAGGCCGGTACCTTCAACACCCTCGACGAGCTCGTGGAAGCCCATCTCACCTCCCAATACACCAGCCTTTCCAAATCGAAAACCGGATGATACATTTTCAATTCATTAGGCATTTCTCCACTTTCTCTCACTCACCCCAAACACACCATTCCATACGACATGCACGCGAATCTACACATACCACCACTCTCTGAAAACATGCACCACCCTACACATCACATCCCACGCAGGAGCCAAAGGGACATGGCCCTACACAGAAAGTTCTCCTATTAAACCGACGTGCTCTATGTTCGCGCCACCGAATGTAGCACTGGTTCCAATTACGCCCTGTCAGTAATCAGTTCGCAGGGCCAGTTAGCTATGGCCGCCTCTGTCTATGCTTCTTCTCCGAAGGAGGCGGATGAAGCGGCCGTAGCCTGGCTTACACTATTCGTTTGAAATGGGATTCGTTGATGGGATTTGTTTGTGATGGGGTTCGTTTGTAATACAAAGAAGCGAGGCAACAGCAGGGACGACGGTATCCTCATCCGCACTTTTTGCGCAGTTATGTTATCTTGAAGGAGCTACCATGGGTTGGCTCAGATGATCGTTGTCTGCTGTTGTTTCCCCGGCCACATGGTCATGGTTTCTTGCGTGTTGCTGTGCACTCTTATGTCATGTATTGCTTCAGCACACTGCTTCTGAGCGGTGACGTTAAGTTGAATCCAGGCCCTCCCATACCTTGTAAAGATAACTCCGAAAAGATCACTCGTTCTAGAGGTACTTGTACTGTAGACTTAACATATTCTCGATCTTCAGACCAGGGGCGTAGCCGGAAATTTTTTTCGGGGGGGGGGGGGGGTTCGCCGGCCAGACCGGGGGGGGGGGGGGGCAAGCGTCTGCTTTTCTCTACGTGACGTGATCGATAATGAATATCGGTAGTTTAAACAAACTCTATACATGTATATCCAAGACATGGGACCCCGCCCCCCTTCGCGTGTGCTCGTGAAGAAATTAAGTAAATATAAAGTAAGCTCAGTAAAATACAGTAAGTATGGCAGGTACAGTGAGCGTTTGGAGCAACGGTCTCTCATCGCGCCACTGAATGGACCAGTATTCGAAAACGCGTCATTGAGACGACCCGCCCGATCGAAGAGGACATCATTATATATGGCGTCTTCCTCGTCGGGGCAAAGTGCGTTTCACAAGTCAAGGACGGCTATACACGTGAAAATGCACGTGTGACCAGGCTATACCTACTCCCATAGCAATAGCTTGTTCGCTGCGTCTTTGCGCTAGAAAACTTAAATACGCGCAAAAACACGTAAGGCTTTTTTTCCCGAAGCTTTCGTCGCCCTGCTCTCTCATACGAGAGGGTTGCATTTCCTGCGGCAAGTGCATGGACCGCTGTGTCTTCCGCTGTGTGCGAGCGTGCAGCCGTCATTTGCCTTTGCGTCAACAGATTCAGAATTGTACAGAACATTTCACCGCACAGCATACATATGGCATGTGTACGCATTTTAAGTAGTGCGTACGTGCAACTCATTTCCGCTTCACTTACGCCGGTGCAAACAGGAAGCGGCCTCGTACCTCACAGAATCTCGACTGATTGGTGTACTAGTGATGCAGGAATGAACTCCGGTCTTGTTCAGTGCATAGTGCACATAATCAATTTCTCAGGACGCGTGAACTCCGACGAGAACTGTCAGTGCCTGCAACAAGAGTTTACTTACGCTGTACTGCGCACAGCAGTAATCCATGCTTGTCGGCTGTCTCTTTCGTGCATTCTGTTGCGAGTCGGTGGAATGTCACTGCTGGCATCAACCCCTTCGTGTGTACATTGCTGGTTTGGGATTCCACAACACAACAGCAACCACCAGCCTTCCGTAATTGCTGGTTTGGGATTCAACAACACAACAGTAACTACCAGCCTTCCGTAGGTGCGCAATCTCAAACAAGAGACGTTTCGCGCGCGAGAGAGCGCGGCCTAACCGGCACCTGAAGGGAAGCGGCGCAAATGTATACTGGAAATTTCTACCACCTGGGGTGTTTAACATGCACCTAAGTCTAAGTAAACGGGCCTCGAGCATTTTCGCCTTCATCTAAAATGCGGCTGCCGCATTTGTTGATTCATTTGTTGCGCATTTGTTGCTTCCGAATGCGGCCGCCGCAAATCGGCTGTCACATTCTCGCTTAAAACCTCACAGAGTGTCAAAGCCTTGACAAACACCGTGACAGTTTTTTCCATATGCAGACATGATTCGCTGTAAATTACCACCCCAAACGGAAGCGCCCAGGAATGAAATAGTGATAGTAGCACCGGTTTCTTGCATTAGGTCAGCGCGAAGTGACGAGAACTAAGGGTGGGTAAGTGGGGGGGGGGGCGCAAATAATTTCGGGGGATGAGTTGACCCCCCCAACCCCCCCCCCCTGGCTACGCCCCTGCTTCAGACGGCAAATTTGACGACATGGCTTCTGTCGGTGTAAATCCTAACATAGCCAATATGCTTGCTCAGCTGCTGGAAGGACAAAATAGAATGGCACAAGATATAAGCGACATTAAACAATTTCAACATACAGTTATCTCTCGCTTTGATGCACTTGAAAAACGTGTATGCGATCTTGAGTCCTTTTCTACCGCTTCTCGAATTAGTACTTCGGGTGATAATGCTACCCGTGTTGAAATCCAATCATTTAATGATGCAGTAAGCAAACTTTTGTCTTGGAACGATGATCTCGATAACCGTTCATGTAAAAATAATCTTATTTTGCATGTAGTTTCTCAACTGGCAGAAGAAACTAACGAAGCTTTGCTAAGTCAGGTCTCGCAATTATTTACAGGACAGCTAAAAATTGAATGCCCCCCAATCAAGCGATGCCATAGGATAAGTAAAAGAAATGACGATCGACCACGTCCCATCATCATTAAGCTTCTGGACTACCACACCAAATTGGTTGTTCTTAAGAATGCATATAGACTGAAAGGCACTGAATATTCACAAAACTGAAGATTTCTCAGCTCGCGTACGTTCTATCAGAAAAAGTCTGTGGGAAGCTACCACTTCTTACAGGAATAATGGTCACACAGTCCGTTTGCGCTATATCATGCCTTCATTGATAATGTGAAAGACCCCTGGAATGACAGTGCAAAAACCTTGATAAATACTTCTACTACTTCTTCAAAGAGTCACTCAACTGTTAAACGAGCTGGTTCACACTGACTTTTCCAAGATTCTCACGATAACCTTCGGCTTTTGAATCTAATGCCAGAAGTTTAATAAATAAATTTTCTGATTTCGTATCCTTAACAACTACTTACTCGCCTGATATTGTCGGAGTCGCTGAAACGTGGGTACATGACGAAATCTGTGACTCAGAAATATTTCTACCCGGTTTTAATGTAATTCGAAGCGACCCTAAAGATGGTAGAAGAGGCGGTGGTGTCGCACTGTTTCTGAGGGCTGACCTCAACTTCTCTGTGCTTGAGGGGCCTCATGAGCTCGAGACAGTTTGGCGTAAGGTTAGCCTTCATAAGAAAACTATTTTAATTGGTGCTGTCTATCACCCTCCCGGATCAGCCGCTACAGATCTTCATACGTTAAGCAATTTCATGAACGAACATAATGCCTCTTCGGCTAATGTTATATTAATGGGCAACTTCAATGCTCCTGGTATAAACTGGCCAAGTTTATCTGTATCCGGTCACGATGTCCTATTGTGCAAAGAGCTGGTCGACCTTTCACTTTCATTTGGTATAAAACAGATGGTTGATTGCAGTACCCTAGGGGCAGTCGTTTTGGACCTTGTGTTCGTCAGTGCGTGTTTTCCTGATGACGAGTATGCATGTGAAGTAGTAGATGGTCTGTCAGATCACAAAGCTGTACTAGTGTCAATTTCCTTAGGTGTCCCTGCACCTAGTTGTATTTATACTACTTTTCACGATTTAAATCGGGCTGATGATGACTGAATTACTGATGTGTTATGTAATTTTTTCGAGCAGTTCGAACAGCTTAACGCGTCCTGCGATGTGAATGCATTAGTCACGTTTTTTCAAGACAGTGTCCTCAGGTGCATCCGAAGCTTTGTTCCTCTGAAAACTAAGAAACAAAACCCAAAGATCCCCTGGATGACTAGAGAACTACTTCACATGTCCCGTCGCATTTCCAGACGGAGACGCCTAAAGCGTGCGGGTGACATCCATGCTACAGCACATTTTCTTATTATTAAGGATGAATATCGCGCCAAGCCAAAGAAAGCCAGCGATTTTTCCTATAATGTTACCTTAACTAACTTATTGTGCAGTAACCCTAGAAAATTCTGGACCGCAATTTTTCCTAACGTAAATTCTAGCAATACTTTTATGTGTCACGCGCGCACAGGTAAACATGAACTCATCTCGCTCGATGAGACACTGGGAGCTCGTGAAAACACTGGAATGATAAAGCGCGCCAGCGGCAGCGAGCAAATTGACCTTCGCGCTGGCTCTCGCTTCAACGCGAACTAAATGTCGAAAGCACAGTGCACACAACTCTACGGGCACTAGTTGCACATTGTCCACATTGCGATTGCCGCTCGAAGATGAGGTCCGCGCGGGCGCTCGCTTAGTGCATGTCGCAGATTGCTTTCAAGATAGCGCCCGAGCGGCCGCGCCGCACCCGCTATTGTCAACAAAATGCTAACGTCTCGTCGTCTGGAGAAAATGACAATCGGCTAGACACGCCGACTCCGGCGACGGCTTTGAAAGTAATGGATCCTTTTGACCTCATCAGAAAAGTTATCAGGACCCATGACAATGACATTGCGATGGCTCTTTTAACGGACTATGAGACTCGTGCAGCACCTTTGTTTCTCGTTAAGCGTAAGAAATCCAGGCTGACCAACTTGTGGAAATAAAACTTCCGGTAAGCGCAAGCTTGCCAAGCTTGCTGACTTTGTAATAAATATGCAGTGAAATTGTGATAATTCAAACCGCTTCATTGCAACGGTGCATGTGTCGCAAAATGAGTGTTTCGCAACTGGCCGGGCTCGCGCATTGGGTTCAGCGTCAAATGCTGTAACAGTGGCGCGAAATGCATTCTCTCATGAAGTTGACACTTTATCGACTCCCTACGGTACGTCTCAACCTTTTCCCCCACGCCACCGCGAAACTTTCCCGGATGATGGTTTAGGTTTCGTTCGCGGATTTGCCGTTTGGCTTACGTATATACATACCAATTTCGCGTCAACGAAGTTCCACAAAATTTTTCGCGTGTCCCGTGAATTTCATTGTGGTGGGACTCGACTGTATTTGCCATGCTTTAACATGGTCCCGAATTGAACGCACACCAACTTTTTATGGGTTTAGAGTAGAAAATTAATGTAATAATCCCATTATAGCATCTAAACAAACTAGAAATTTAATGCGTGCTTGATTTTCTAGCAAGAAAAAAACAGCATGCTTCCGATTCTGACAAAAAGAAAAAACAAAGCCAGCAAACTTTACCTTCACTGAAGAGAACTTTATTTACTTAGTGTTCATTGTCATTATTCTCACACAGCTCTTTATCGCTGTCTATAAGAACCAAATGATGTCATTCTTCCTACGGTTCATAGCGTGTTTCGTATTCTGCACTTATCAAACTCCAACAATTGAAAACGATATGGTGGCCCACACCTTGACTAACCATTTCACTAGTTCATCCTGTGACGCTTGCCGTATTTCGGAACAGCACAAACAAATCGTATTGTCTTGTTGCTATCAGGTTTATTGACTCGTTAAACAACTTAACGTTAGTATGTGCCTTTGTAATCAGATTGAAAGTGGCATGTCGTTGCCGTCAAATTATGCACTAACTCATTCTGTCACCATCCATGGTCTCCATCTTATGATGGCTGTGGCGATGATGCTGACTAGGCTGACTCTGCGGTAGGCTATTGCAAGTGCCGTTGTCCGTAATATCGGGTTGCGCCGCCCAAACGATTTTCGAGTGAATTTTCTTCAAAGAAAAGGTGCACGTTAGAATTGGGTAACTAATTCATTGTGAGCTATCGTTCTTACTTTTACATTTTCCTGAGGCAGGTCGAAAGTCAGTGTTTTCAATAGGAGATGATGCGTGTTTATTTTACACATTCCCTGTACCCTAAGCATGACCAAAATGGATGCTGCTGCTATTGGAGTCGCCGCTGCGGCCACCATTAGAATCTGGCAAGTGCATGACGACCAGCCATGCCCAAATTCTCGGGCGAAGGCTAATTTCAGGATCGAAATAAACAAGTTTGGTCCCATAGAAACGTATACTCACTGGCTGGGTCTTTCAGTCGGGATCGAATTAACCGGATTTGAACCGAGGGAAGTCCGCATTACTTTATTTTCCTGTATGTACTAGTGTAGATTACGTTTCTGAAATAATTTGATTCATATTTAAAGTCTTGAATACAGTCGACTCGAATAATTTGAGTGCGATGGGACCAATGGAATTTATTAAATTATTCGGCAGGTCGAATTTAGAATATAAATAAAGAAGCAGAAAAAAAGCGTTCAAGCACATCGTTGCTTCATTTGGCAGCATTTACTTGATTCTAACGTGCCTCCTGTTTTTCTGGGCTCATAGCAGAAAACAAAGTGCACCCAAATCTAAAGCGCACCCAGTTATATTTAAAATAAATAAAAGTAGCATACCTCCGATACTGGCAATGAGAAATGCTAAGCCGTTTAACTTTGCCTTTGCAGATTTTAAATTTATTTACACCTAATTTTCATGGTCTCGGACAGCCTTTTCTTGTTGTCTAAGGACCACGACATGTCATCCTCCCCGTCGTGTTTGATAGTACAGATTTCTCGAACCGCTCTGATACAATCATGACCAGGATGGTGGGCGACGCCTAGACTAACCCCTTCACCAGTTCGCCCTGGATTGCGCACAAATCTCTAGAGTGCCGAAAACTGGTGACAGCAGGTTTGCATTAAAATAATTTTTGAGCTTTCGGTAATAAAGCCTGAATGCGCCACATTCTCGTCTTCATCGTTACCATCCTATAGTACAAAATTCGCCACCATCTTGTAATGACAATGGCGATGAGGGCAGGCCGTGGCTAGTGCCATGAACACAGTGGCTGTTTCGTATTTAATTGAAACGTGTGGGAAATTTCTGACTAATTCTCTGTGAAAAAAATCATGTGTTAGAATTGGGAGAAATGCTAATCATTGATTGTGAGCTGCTGTCTTCGCTTTGAAATCTGTGGAAGGAATGCTGAAAATTGGCATTTCAGGGAGAGGTAATGTATCTTCAATGCATTTACTGTCCCCTAGTGCCGTCAAGACATATAACGCAGCAATTGGGTAATGATTGGGGCCATACAATAATTGGGGTCACCATTGGGGCCACCACTGCGGTCTTGTGCATGCATGATGACCAACCAAGTGCAATTTATCCGACAAGGGCTGATCTTTGTAATACAAGGTTTCGCCCTTAGATGCTGGTCGGAACCGTCAGTCGGAAGCGAATTAACCCAAAAATTCATTTAACTAGAGCCGAAACAAAGAAAGACGACTGTAATTGCGTAGTCTAAGAGTTCTGCAAGCATACATAATCTTCATAAATGTAGCAAGTTCTTGCCTCTCTTATGGTGCATTGGTGACACCAAAAGCTTGTGTTGTGAGTGAAAGCCATAAAAATGTTCTTGAGAGATGCCAGAATGTCACCAGCATTTGCACTTCTTTTCCTCTCTTTTAGGTGCAGTACTTTCGGGTGTACGGCCCCGCTCTGCAGCCGTGTTTGTTCCCATCAACAGAGGGCTACAATGGAAACTTCAACCTGACAACTGTACCATATGTGGCTGACTCTAACATGATCATGCCCGATATGAGACGCAGTACATTAGACTCTGCAGCAACCACAAATAGCTTCATTGAAGGTCAGGATGGTATTTATCATTCTTATTTACTGAAATATAATGTGACGTGCTCTCACTGACAATTTCACGTATCAAGGCAACATGTTGGAATAATTATATAGCACATGCTGGTGCCATTTACAGCAACTGTGGCTCATAATTTAATGCGATTTGCTAGAATGTAATTAATGCTACACATTCTGTGCCCCCAATTGGAACTTTGTGGTAAGTTGGTAGATAGGTTCCTTTCTAGGTTCCTCTCTGCCTTGCTTTGGGTCTTCGATAAAAGGAATTGTGTGCAGTGGTGGGCTTTGAACCAGGTTTCTCCACCACTGCAGCCTGAGGCTCTGTTCTTTAGGCCATAGACGCATGCATGCTTCTGTCGTGCTAACTAGCAGTTTGAGATGATTGGCATGTGTTACGTCGCATAGCAATAATTTGCTTCTGAAATTGAGAGCCCGTGCACGCACACCGGTTTCCATTAGGCCATGGACGCAGTAATACGTTAATGTGTACCCACTCAAAAGATACTATCATTTTAAGTGTAGTTGCGATGAATTCCCGACCCAGTCTCCATAGAGCCTAATGGCTGCGTGCTTAAACAGTAGTGGCTTGTCGTATGCCTACCGATTGGTGTGTAACACAATAATTTTTGTTGGGTAAATGGGAACTGTGAGGCCTCAACTCGCAGTGTGGCTATCACCACGCTGTGCCGCGATACTTAAAAAGCCCGCCGTGGTTGCTTAGTGGCTAGGGAGTTGCGCTGCTAAGCACGAGGTCGCGGGACCAAATCCCCGCCACGGGGGCTGCATTTCGATGGAGTTAAAATGCAAAAACGCCTGTGTACTGTGCATTGGGTGCACATTGAAGAACACCGGGGGTCAAAATTAATCTGTAGTGGGGGACCACTACGGCATGCCTCATATTGAGATCGCTGTTTTGGCATATGTAAACCTCGGAATTAATTTTTTTTCATACATAACATCACTGGTGTTTTGGAATGAATGTGAAGCAATAATAATAGTTCCCGCAGTTTTTAAAAATTCTGTGAAACTTCAATAAAGCAGCTCAAGAACAAGACTCAAAGTAATAATTTGCTATTTTAGTACAGGTACGCAGAGTAAAAAAAAATCTGAAATATATAAAATACATCTTTTGTCAGAAAAGTTCCAGGGCAAAGGTCATAAAAAATGGAAAATTGAACTTGCCAAGTAGGGATTCTAGCGCCTATTAAAGTAGTCCCCTCGGCTATCTATACACAATTGCCAACGTTTCTGGAGGTCTTGGAAGCAAGCAGGGAAATCTAACTGCGATGCTTGTAATCTCATTTGTAACAGCCCTTTGTATGTGAACGATATCTTCATGAAGCTTTCCTTTCAGTCGCCTTTTCACTCGCGGAAACAAGAAAAAATCACAAGGTGAAAGGTCGGGCGAATATGGTGGATGTGGGAGGGCAATAATAGAATGTCTGGCTAGATATTCGTTAACAGATGAAGCAGTATAGGGTCTTGCATTGTCATGCAGTAAGAACCAGTCCTGAGCATGCTACAAACCAGGACAGCGACGTCGAATTGCTTCTCGCAAACGTTTCAAAACTTCGATGCAAACAGTTTGGTTCACTGTTTGACCTGGAGGAACATACTCATGGTGAACCAATCCTTTACTATCAAAGAATGCGATCAACATTGTCTTTGTTTTCGAAGCTTGTCGTTTGACTTTTTTGAGGCTGCTGATCCATGACTCCCCCATTCAGTGCTTTGACGGTTCATGTGAGGATCATACTGGTTGCACCAACTTTCATCCCCTGCAATAATCTTTGACACAAATGTGGGATCTCGTCAGGCTCTATCCAATAGTTCAGCACAAATTCTTCGTCTTTCCTCTTTCTGTTTGTTAGTGAGTGAGGGATGATTTTTGCAATAAGTTTCCGTTTCCCTAAATCTTCGCGTAAAATCTCATGACACACATCACAATTCAAATTCAGTTCTTCTGATATCATACGCACAGTCACACGACGGTCTTCCTGCAATAACTGCATTACATGTTCCACGTTTGCATCGTTCTGTGCTGTAGACGGGCGACTAGCTCTGGGATCGTCTTGCACTGAATCTCTGCTTTCCCGAAACCTTTTATGCCACTCGAAAACACGACTTCTTAAAAGTGGCTCGCCTGCAAATGCTTGCGTAATCATGTTCTACGTTTCACTAGGGGTTTCCCCGAGCTTAACGCAGAACTTAATGTTCCTTCTTTGCTCACAATCAGCATTCATTGTGTCACCTTCACTAATGAGACAACAATCCAAACAATGTTTTGCTACGGGCAGCCCTGCCACCTAGTGAGTTGGCACGGAAACATGGCCAAGGTGATGTCAAGTAAGAACACATACCAGGTAACATAAAAACATTGGTTCCTTTTTAGTATTGCGAACTCAGAAATAAAAAAAAATTGTCCTTGAACTTTTCTGACAAAGGTTGTATTCACCTGGCTCGTAGTTCCCAACTTTGTAAGTCAGATCACGCAAAAAAAATATTATGAAGGTTTGTTGGCGTCAGTACTAGCCATAGTGATGACCATGCTATGCGGGAAAGTAGAAGCTTCACAAATGTGAAAACGGGTAAGTTCCTGTTGTACAGAGAGCAAGTGTTTTTACTCATTGCAGCAGGTAGCTGGTTCGTTATTTACTACATTCGTTAGGCTTGCGAAGCAATGCTTTTCAAGTCAGGGAGCATGCAGAAGCCTCCTCATACTTGATCATTCCATTCAATCAGCTTCTTGGTGCAAGTATAATATGGTCTAGTGCGAATTTAACTGGCGCTGAAGCTTCCACGTGCTGTACAGTGTTGGACAATATTTTACAGTAGTGAATAAGGGCACTTAATCAGGCGGTGTTCAAAATGTAAGAGATTAGAGAGCTAGTCAAGCTTCAGTCAAAGGTTGGTCTGAAATTGACTGCGTGCTCTTGTGTGAGTGAAAACTCTGCACGACGGGAAGGATTGCTCCTAATAATGTGTACATACGCTGTCGAAACGCTAATGGGTAAAAGTAACTCACGTTGGTAAAAATGAAGTTGCACTTGATAATCAAATTAACACGCACTCATGATAATCTACCACTGTTCGAGGCATTGTTAAAGCAGCCTCGATGTCGGATAGGAAAACTAGACAACCCGAGAGAAGCTTCTGTGTCTTCACTGCTGTTCTCATTAAAAATTATGTTTCCCAGTCGACCAAGCGCAAATTTTGCGTAGTTTTTTTTCTAGGAAGTGATGGGAGCACTGGAGGCCAGCTTCGACGATGCCTCCAGTCGAAGTTTAATTTTTCCAGATTCCCCAATACGCCAAAAATGGTCAAATTTCACAAATTGTTAAAGTTCAGTCATCGGTTCAGACGGCGCATGAGGTCACTAGTAGAAAAATGCCAACAGAATTGTTAAAATTAAATTATGGGGTTTTACGTGCCAAAACCAGTTCTGATTATGAGGCACGCCGTAGGGGGGGGGACTCCAGAAATTTGGACCACCTGGGGTTCTTTAACGTGCACCTAAATCGAAGTACACGGGTGTTTTCGCATTTCGCCCCCATCGAAATGCGGCCGCCGTGGTCGGGATTCGATCCCGCGACCTCGTGCTCAGCAGCCCAACACCATAGCCACTGAGCAACCACGGCGGGTAACAGAAATGTTCAGCACCGCTATAAAAGCTTTCAGTCAAATTGATTTCTGTAGGCGTGGTAACCAGGCCCGTAGCCAGGGGGGGGGGAGGCGGGCCTCGCCCGAAATGCTGATGGGAGGGGGGGAGGGGGTGTTCTCCAGCAGGGCTCCCGCCATCCCGCTGCACAAAGAAACTTTTCAACGCTGAAGTGCCTCAAAACCTACCTTCGCAACATTCCTGTTGAGGAACCATTGAATGGGTTGACTCTGATGTCGTTCTACAGAGAGTCCGTTGACGTGAGCAACATAATTGCAACATTTACGAAGAAAGCACAGAGACTTGTGTTTTAGGTCTCTGAACTTAAAGAGCCAGTGCAGAGAAGGACTTCAAAGCAAACGGATGCACCGCACCGTGGACTTGTGGGACCTGACGAGATCATTGCCGACCGTTCCACGCCAGACGCCGGGTGAACCTTTTTGAGTGTGCTTCAATACAACGAATATTTCCACTCTTCTTTTTTTTGGCTCTGAGTAACGCTGTTTTATTTTTATTAATGAACTCTATTGAGCTGAATCGTTGGCGTAAAATATTATACGGTTAGGAAGATTGATCTCCAAACTAAAAATATACAACTATTAATAAAATAGTATTTAAAAAGTCATAATTTACATACTGCGATTTTTACCGAAATTAATTAGTGAGAATAGGTGCTTCATTAAATAATCAAGGCCTTCAGCAAGTTTCCCCCCTCTCCCGACAAATATTCCTGGCTATGAGCCTGGTGGAAACGAAAGAGTTACGCCTTGGCAACATCCACTAACCAGTGTCCAGTGTTGTGCAGACTATTGCAAAGGACCAGTGCAATGTGTGTTGAATGTATACTTTCAGAACACAGCTCCCCCTCCTCCTAATCACCTGGCATTGGCACAAGTTCTTTGGGCATGTGCAGTGCACATGCACAATCTCATTTCTTACCGCCCTCACTCTAGTCAGTTGAAAATTATGTTTGGCTGCAATATAACTCATGAAATTTTCCTGTAACTGTGATAAGTGACATTGCCACTCTCAGGTGACTACAGCTATTAGTGTGCGCATTGTCACACTGTGTGTGCAATCAACATGTGCCGCCAGTACTTAACCTTTGTTAAATGTTACTGCATGTGTTGGCAGTGTTGCATTAGTAGTAGTTTTCTAGACATGTTAATTGCATTTCTCTGCACATGTGAATACAGAGCGGATTGTTTTTTCTGTGTAAAAAAAGCACAGTTTATTGGCAATTAGGAAGATAAGCCTTGTTCATGTTCTGGAACTTTGTGCAATAGTTCTTGTTGTGGGCTGTTATGTTTGAAAGCTTAAGGTGAACATCCTCATTGTTTGTAGGGGATATGAGTGACAGGATTAAGCTTCACTGTGATATCTAATATATAGTCATTAGGTCACATTAGTCATTCTCTGGCACTGTCTGTCCATCAAAGCTCCCAGTCAAGTGCACCACTATACCACTGCCATGCTGCAACAGTGTCATTTGAACATTGCTTTTTTTTAATATCTGTTTACAGCCTTACTCTTGCAAGGTACGCAAAAGTGCCAGAGCAATACGTGGGGCGCTATAACGTAAAATGATTCCAACCTGTTTTGATTCCAATTTCTGCAATCAGCCTCCACGATTGGTCAAATCATTTTCGGGCCGCTCCCAACTTGGCCTGTCTGTCACGCGACGTCACGAAAACCGCGATAGCTCCCCATCTGATGTAACGTGTACACACTGATTATGCAGGATTAAACCGCACAAAAGAAAAGTAACCATTCCTGATTCAATGCCTTTTCACCATTAGCCCTCTGCTATTGGTCCAATGTTTTCTGGCTACGCCCACTTCGCCCGTCTGTCACGCAACGTCACAAAACCGCGAAACCTCACCACGTCAAAGTGACGTGTACGCGAAAAAATGCATTAATATGCCGAACAAAACTGAAAAATTTTCTGAATAGCCATAGACTGCCCCGTTCCGAAAGGAATCGAAGATGGCTGCCCGCCGATCGCTCAGGCCCTCGCTACACGCACCTGCCGGTGAGCATGTATTTATTTGCGCATGATAAACCTTTTTGCGTTGCAGTAAAACATTATCGAGCCCTCTCGGCATCCATACGACATCGTTCTGCCAACTCTTCCTTATTGAGGATCTGTTTAAGTGGCATTCTTTTTACCACTTAAACAGAGGATCTGTTTAAGTGGTTCAAATGTCACGGCCATTATTATAGCCTGTTTTAGTTTACTTCTTTTTTACCTATAATGTACTCTACATAGCTTGGAATATTTTTTTATTCTTTTCCGCAAAAGAGATGTTTGCTTCTTAAGCCTGTTGTTAACAAACTTTTAATGTTTAATAAACAAATTTGTACCTTTAAATTATGCCATTGAAACCGCTCTTTTTCAATTTGTCCTGTTGTCTCTCTCAACAACCGCCGTGGTTGCTCAGAAACGAGGTCGCGGGATCGAATCCTGGCCACGGCGGCCGCATTTCTATGGGGGCGAAATGCGAAAACACCCGTGTACTTAGATTTAGGTGCACAATGAAGAACCCCAGGTGGTCCAAATTTCTGGAGTCCCCCTCTACGGCGTGCCTCATAATCAGATCGTGGTTTTGGCACGTAAAACCCCATGATTTTTTTTGTCTCTCTCAAGAACTGAGGCACGTATCTCACAGCCATTGTTTTCCCTATTTAAACCTGATTCATTGTTTTGATTGTTGTTAATGAACATTGTCATCCCACTATGGTGGTGTTTCAGTCCTTTTAATTTATTAAAGATAGCAAAAAATGACTTCTTTTTCTTTGCACAGTATGTCTTGTTAACCACTAACTGCCATGGCCACTTTTGGATTCTGTAATGTTTGCTGTGCATTTTTTCTGCCTCATGGATTAATGCATGTATCTCACAACCATTGTTTTTTAGGTAAACCTGTTTCATTGTTTTGTTTGTTCGTTAATAAACATTTTCCTCCCGCCATGGTGGCTCCTGGACTTTTTTGTTTACATTGTTAATGAGAAAGAAAAAAATCTTGCAGTACGCTTAAGCTTCACCTTTAGAGTGGAACGCGAGAACGTTATCCGAACTCGTTCGCTTACGGCAAGTAGGCTTCATTCACTGCAACACTGAACGTGGGAAAGCCAGTTTACAAAGACCAAGCTTACACCGATTGCCTTAAAGTTGGCTTCACTTTTTAAAAAATGCATTGCTGGAAAGACGTTTCTCCAGGGGCAATATAAGTAGTCTTATATTAAAATGCGAAGGCCCTAGCAGCTTTTTTTCTTTATTAATTGTTTGCTATTGCCCCAACACGCGCGCGTGTCCAAAACGAATTAACAGGCAAAGTCCCAATTTGACCTGCCTAGGATGCGAGCGCCATCTGAGTATCATTTTCGCAAGTACCCGAACGCGCGGCTATAGGTCTGGTAGAAATTCTGGAAAAGAGGTTTAGGGGTTTAGAATTAGGTTTTCTGGTACATTAAAATTACAATCCGACGCCGTTTGGTAAACAATCTGACGGCGAATCCAACGTGGAATGGTAAAGTCGTACTTTACCATTTTCTGGTGGATTTCACTGAGAAATTCAATTTTTGTTCACCAAAACCTTGCACCACGTGGAGGATCTGCGTGGTCGTGGGGGTTGGGGATGATTTTCTCCGCCACCCGCCGACATCACACACCGGTTGCCGACGCCGTATTTTCTGCGACGCGGGCCCCTTAACGCTATCGCGTTAAAAGAATGAAGTCGCTTCCTTGCATGTTATTTCTTGCTAACCACTAACTGCCACAGTCACCTGAAGCACAAGGCATTCCAGCTTTATTTGTTCTTGCAGCATTCAGTTGTCCATTACTTTGCAGAGCTTCCATGTTGTTAGAGAAACAATTTGTGGACAGCACTTAGCATCTATGCGCCAGTGGCGGTCCCAAGGTGGAGGAGATTCCCCCTCTCCCAAATCGTTTTCGATTGGGTCATGTGCTGTTGCACGTCGCACATCTGGTTAAGAAATAAAAGTGGGGAAAGGTCTGCCTAGACCACAGTTTGAGCCATGGAGGAAAGAAACAAAACAGGAGAGGCCATGACGTTACGTTTTTGAAGCCGGAAGTCCAGCTATGTTGGTGTGCCATATTCCTTTGCACCTCCAATCGAGTTCTGCAACTCGCCGGAGCAGATTGGCGCGAACTTTGAAGTTGCATTGTTACGAGCCGCCATAAGTGTGTGCTGCCGACGCGCGTCAAGACAAATCCTACGAAACTTCTGCAGTAGTTTTAGTGAAGGAGACGCGCTTCTGTGTTTTTCCATTGCACGTCGAAGAAGACGACGAAGACTTGCGCCGTGATTGCTTGAGAGTATCTGTTGCTTGCTGACACTCACAGACCCAAAACACTTTCAAGCTTACACACCATACTCCAAAGTCAGCTTTTCTTGCGAATGAAAGGTGCTGCGACAAAGACACCGGCCAAAAAATCTTATCTCACTTTTCGGAGATCGAGAGCAGTAGCGAAAGCTTCAGGAGCGTGGTTGCTGTGGCAACGTTGACATTTGGGGTACCCGTCCCAGTGCTCCTTTGGGAAAAACAGCACGTGACTTCCGCCACACTTTCTCCAATACGTCCGTGCTGGCTGGGGCCTTCCTGGGTTTCCTTCCTCCATGGTTTGATCAGACAAACCGTCCATGATGCCTGTGGCGGACGGAGACCAGCTTAGTGGTTTGCGCAGCTAATCGAAGGCTGCTGCGTAGCCCCCGCCGCTTTTGTCGGCATGGATAGACCATCACTGAGGTGTTCCAAGAAATCAAGGCGGCCTGCCAAATGGGCATTTGAACTCCTCCGGATAACCACTGGACTACCCCTTCTGGATATTTTGGTCATGCGTAGGACGTCCGCATATGGCTGAAGGATGTACGGCGGATATCTGCAGGACTACACGTCGGTATTCCTAAGGGTGTCCCGCAGATGTCTGCAACGGATATACGGATGTTCCATGAACGCAGAAAGTAGTTTGATTTCATTGCTTAATGTCCGTCAGACATCCGTACGACAAACCGTGGACCATTAAGGAATGCCTGTCAGATATTCATTTTTATTTATAATCAGCTGAATAGCACAGTTGGTGTAAAAATTAGCCCTCTGTAGAATCTGTGCTGCAAAGGTGATGCAGTACTGATTTGTACCAATGAAAATACAACTTGCACACCCATGAAACACAGATTCCAAAAGCAAGCTATGTTTAACCAAGAAATGACACACAAACACTTTCACACATTTTTATTCATTTATTCAGCTTTTGCAGCACTAGCCAAAAATTTCCAGCCCCCAAGTGCTGCAAGTGAAATGAGATCAGAGAATATAAGAGTTAAGTTTCTTCTCCTCCTCCAGGTCTTCCAGGCAGACGATTCCTCAAAGAGTTCTCGTAGCCGTCTGGTGACACTTTGCACTCAGGGAGGCCAACTTAGGAATACATCAGTTTATTGTAAGACAAAGTAGCATACATCGACTAGCGGCGGCCGATCCTTGGCTCACTCGCTTCCCCCCTATTTCCCCCTACACACTCTCTTAAATCCCTTGCGAATTGGGGCGGGACCCTTGTTTTAGGTCCCCTCGCTCACATTCTACCAATCAGTTCTTTTCCAAGTAGGTGTGATCATCAACAATACACACTGTACCCACCCCCAATTTCCAGTCCGGTTTTTGGAACACACAGACCAACATCACTTAATCGAGTGCCACATGGCCCTCTTGCTCGAGGTTCACACGCCTCGTTGCAGTTGGCCCGGTGCAATGGCATGCCCCGCGAACACACATATCGCCCCGCGAGCCACTAACCCTGGACATGCCGCAGAACCGTACTCGAACGCAACGTTGCCGCCAGGTCTGCCGTTACATACGCATGTTCGGAGGGGTAAATTGTGCGTCTCCCACACCGCAACGGGAATGCCGCCACCCCCGGCAGTGCCTGTGTTTGTGTTAGCCCCCGAGAACGCGCCTATATGCCGCTGAGTGACATGCTTGCAGTGAGGCGGCTGCTTGGTCTCCTGTTACATACGCTTCACCGTCAGACGTCCGTGTATCTTGGGCACCGCAGTGGAAGTGCGCTATCCCCAGAGGTTCCCCGTCTTGAAAATCAGTGCTGTTCTAAAAACACAAACGACGTCGGCTGTGAAAGAATAAACAACCGGCGCGAGTGTCATGCATGCGGCCCCCGGGTTCCAACGTGGATTACATTCAATGCATGCAAGGCTGATTGTATCAGCCAACTTAACTATAAGAGTATCTACTTATATTCTCTGATCACTGAGCAATGTAAGCACAGAAAAGTTTCTGTGGCGCTGCAAGCAAAAATGAGACGGTCACAAAAGCTTGAGAAGCTTACGATCGCGCTGTGCATTAGAACCTGTCCATAAACCTGCCTCCGTTGGTACCTGAATGCTCTCCACCAGAAGAAAACGGCTGGTAGAATTGGATTTTTTATTTTATGCTGCATGTTAACATTTGCGACTGGTTGATATTTCGCTGAGAAGCGTTGATGTCAAACAAATCTAAATGTGGCTGAACTCGAGGCCGGTTCTGCGTTGGCATTTCCAAACGCAGAAATGCTCAACAAGGGCACCTTCGTGACTAAAAATCTGAATAAAGTCCGCATCCGTCCGTTGGCAAAATGTCCAGCACGAATGACCTAAGGACATCTGCAAGGAGGAGAAGTGGGTGTTAAAATTGGTCCGATAATATCTACTGGATGTCCCCTGGACTGACTGCTCTTGGACGTCGGGATCTTATCCGAACGATCGAGGGATTCTCAATGCCCATAGGGTGTCTGTAACAGCAGAGCGTAACGTTGTGGTCCCAGTCAAGGCTAGGGTGCTTCAATCGAGGCACCCTTAAGAGGAAGCTTTAGCTCAGGGCCTCCTATCTAAATACAAGAGAAAGGAGAAATCGTTTTTCTCGGCAACCACTGCACCAAATTTGATGAGGTTGCATTTAAAAGAAAAGGTTAAAATGTAGTGACTGTTGGTTGCAAATATTTATTGCGATAGCAATTATATGGACACTCAGGCGCATGTCTGCCATCGTGAGGTTCCGTGTAAAGTCCAAGGACGATAAAATTGTCGCCGTATGGGGCGTTTTACTTTGGCTGCAACTGCGTATGTGGCGGCTGCGCGCAGTGGCGCGGCCTTATCTTGAGAGCGATCTGCGTTGGGGACATGGTCTAGGTGCGTCGGCGGCTCGTAGCTTTGTGCGTGCTGTGTGTTCTCGGCGATCAGTTTGCGTCACGGTGTAAGATATATACTTTTCTGGTGAGGACACTCGCGAGACGCGATACCAGATAAAGTAGCAAAGGCGCGCGCCGATCGGCCCGGTGACGGCAGCGGTTACCTATCGGCGGTACGACGCAACTTCAATACAGAAAATTTCTTATTGCTTTAATCTCCCGTTGGTATTGACCCTTTTCGCGGAGCAGTTTGTTTTAGAGAAACGAGGTGGCGCTCACGGCGGCGCGCCATACGTCTCCTCAGCGACCACGCATGAATACGAAACCATTACCGCTTCTACCTTGCTTCTGTGCAATCAGCTGTCGGAAATGCAACTGAATTTTCTCTAACACTGTGCTCCAATCATGCTAGATTTAATCATTTCAATTGGAAGACGCGTGCAGTAGTTGGCTGCAAAAATAGCGACTGGCATGTTAAGGAATGGAATGAATCTGTGTGGCCTAGTTCGCGGACCGCTGCTGTAACCGTCCGAACGTGTTACTGGCACTTCGAGATGTACGGCTTTCCTCGAGGATACAGAAATTTGTTCATCCGCCAGCCTCGTATCGCTAACCTTCAAAGAAAGGGTTTCACCCCAAGAACGTCGGCAAGATTGAGTACCACTCGTTAAACAATAACTAAGGGAGTAGCGCCGCTTCATGTCATAGTAAGTTTCGCGCACGTTATCTACACACATCTGTCCCAAATGCCAGGAAAACTTAAGCCCACTCTATCACCGACGTATCATGAATAAATGAATGGGCGCACACTTGAATATATGCGTACTATACGCACAATAAATGACGGACTACACCGATGGCGCACGAATGGTCGAAGCTGAATGTTTCGTGGCGGTCCACAAGAGTGAGCGAGTTACTAGCTGTAATATATATTTGATACAAGGTATTACAATGTACAAAACAGCTACGTTTCAAGCCTTGTGTGCAGCAAGAACAAATATATCGGAACTGAGCACACCCGCGAGCGATTAGGCAGGAAATACTCAGATAGTGACTGCACTGACGAGAAACGTAACAAGCCGTTGCTTCTAAATATTTGCCAAATACAGAACGAAGCGCAAAGGGCACTAATCCTGTTCAGTTCATGAGCGGAAAGTTTGCATAGCTTGGAATACATATTTAACCCCGCTTTTAGAACAAGCACCATATGCACTGCTCGTGCCGTTTGGTCAGCCAAAGCTTCCTGTCGTCCACCCAGTCACCGTCTTCGATATTTCCCGAAACAGATGTTTGCTAAGACGCATCGGCGTCATGCACATCCATTGTAAAGACAGAGGCAACGAAGTCAGTTGAGGCAAGCAATGGACGCGTCACCGCGTCTTGGCTAAGTTTTGGACGCGTCACCACGTATATGGACGCGTCACCACGTATATGCTTGGCTAAGTTTTGCTAGGAAATGCTAAGTGCTGCTAGGCACGGTATTTCGAATCAGCTCGCGGCCTACTCGCAGATTCTCACTTGGCCGCGCGAGGCGCTTCAAGACGAGCGGCTTCTTCTTCGGGTGTCCGGATCTTCTTTGGTCGTCCCATGTCAAGGCAACATGTACTCGCCACAGAGTCAACGAGAGTTCTGCCGCCGTCGCGGTGGCTCTGATCTTTATCTCCCTGGGATAAAGCTGCGCCTCCACACTTGCCGGGGCGTGGCTGGTCGCAACCTGCCGAGCCGCCACCAGAGGCGCCTGCTGCAGTCACGAAAACTGCGCGCGTTCTGCGCGAACGCGGGGAAACGCGGACGGCGTCGGCAGCAACTCTGTGCGTTGCCTCGTTGGTGCTGCTAGCTACAATTTATCTCTCGCTCGCTCTCATTTTCCCTTTCTCTCTCCAGAGCACGGTGTAAGAATAAGCAAGATAAGTGCTGACACTCTCCCCATAACGTGCGCGAAAGCGCCGCCCGCTCGCGTCCAGATTGTGTTCCGTTCGCCGTTCGGTTACACCTCGACCGGCACCGTCGTAGAGGGCGCTGCGGAATGCGGTCCCAGCCTCGGCGGCAAGGCGCGTGCTGCCGCTGCTTCGTCTTCCTGCTTGCATGTGCAGCCGCGCTGTTTTGAAGGCACGCTTTTTGTTCCCGTGCGTTTCATAAGCTTGTGCTTGGGTATTGTCGCCACGGGTCCTCGACAAAGGTGGCAGCGGCCTTCTGAGGGGCGTTTGAAATGACTAGTAAGTGCTTCCTTCCGAACTGCAATTCTGGATACCGGACTTGTGCGGAGCGTGTGCCTTTATTCAAAGGGCCGTCCGACAGCGGTCGTCTATAGCAGTGGCGCCGTGCAAATATGAGGGCAGACCGAACTCTAATGCCTACCGACCATGTCTACGCCAGCCACTTTTCAGAGGATACAATATCGACGGCATATTACGCGGAGCTCGATAAAAGGATTCCCACCTTATTTTCGAACTGTCCAATGAACCTCACACGGTCAAATAAACGTCGAAAGCAGCTGTGGAAGAGAGAACCTCCTGTGTGCCACAGCAGTTTGTGCAAATTTTGCTGCATGTACAAGATATATAGTGGGTGGTTTAACTATCATGCACCAAGATTTAAAAATATGCAAATGTCACGTAGCTGGACAGAACCAAGGTAATGTTTCTGCCGTCGCTTGGAGATACTCAGATTATTTTTTTTTGCATTCCGCCTAATTACATAATTATTTTTATATTGATTATCCAACTGTTCTGATGCTATAATTGGATAAAAAGTGCGAACGAGAGACTTGTACAGCAGCAAGGAAAACTCCCGATATAGCTTTGTGTTGCTCAATACCTGATACATAAAAGATTTCCGAGCCTGAAAGAAACCCGCGAATACACGCAAAATTGCCGCACGACTGGCCGCTCGAGGCACTTTGCGTGTATTCGTGGGCTTCTTTCACGCTAGGAAAAACAGTTCTACGTAGCGCATATTGAGCAATAGAAAGCTGTATCGCGAATCTCGCATGTTGCTCCACAATTTTCTCATTCACACTTTTAATGTAAGTATATATTTGAGAAGTTTATTAATTAATTAAGACTAATGATGTAATTAGGCGGAATGTAAAAAAATACTCTGAGTATCTCCAAGGGATGGCAACAACATTAATAGGGTTCTGTCCAGCTACGTGAAATTTGCATATTTAAATATTTGTGCTCCCTGTATAATACTGCTGTTTTCAGTGCAGATTTGTGCCTGATTTTCAAATTTGTTCCATCCTGGCTACTGATTTTTTTTACAATGCGGATGCGGTGTATATTACACGTTTGCATGTTTTTATTCAACATTTTTTTATTGTGGGAGTGTATGAGAGCGTAAGCTTCTGGGATGGTTATCCCCTATTAAAATGATCGAGCTGCTTCATGCGCAATTTTTTTTCACATTGTGTCTTTGCAAAAAAAAATAAATAAAAGGTCTATGGGATTATTGTTTGGTGGGTGTATCTGTGGACAGGCTGTAGCATGCGTTGTCAAACACGCTTATATTGGCACATTCTCATATGCAATTTAAGAAAAAAGAAAGTCACCTCATTTTTTAGATCTTGCAAGAGCCACTCAGTCCTCAATGTGCGAAAGCCAGATGAATAATATATACCCTCTATGTTAAGTGGAATTGCAATAAAAAAGTCACTTGCTCAGGTTTTCATCAGTAAACTGTATTAGTCATGCTCTAATCCAAGATAGGCGCCTGCCTTCGTCCCGCCTAATAAATTCCCATTTGAAAGAGTTTTTACATAGCTGGATGTGCATTCTCATCTTAAGTTCTAGCTATGAACAGCCACTTTGTCCTAGTGCGTTTCATATCGCAAGCTTGCACCGTTTCATTTCTTAATTTATATCGCGGCCACTTTGAATTCGCGCAACAATGATTCAACGGTATTCTGAGTGTGAATGTAAGCAGCGATACGCATGAAATACATTTTCCGGTGCAGTCACTATTTTCTTGTGATCGAGGGGTAGCACGTGGGCTAACGCTTTTATTTTTTTATGCTTGAATGAACGACCAGACCGGACGAAACAAATTGTGCGCGCGAGTGTAACTTGAGTGGGCTGTGGGGGCTGCCCGATAGATCCGTGTACACGTCATTCACGCCTTGCACAAGGAACCTTCATGTTAGCGAAGCATTAAGCCTGGTATACTTATCATTTAATCTGAAATAACGAATTTCCTTTGCGCTTTGAGTTTTACTCACTCCACTATGAATGAAAATTTAGGGGACGCAGAGCAATGTCAAGCCGCCGGCGCCGCTAAGCTGGGACCGCTGACCGCGGCGCCATCTATCAGCTTGCAGCAGAGCTACTCGGTGCGTCCGCGCGCTGCCGAACATATTCTGGACGCTCGCGCGCGCGCAGTGTAAACACCTAAATGTTCTTCCACCGTGCTCCAGAGCCAATACCAGGAATCTGGGACATGCGCCTCTCAAAACATGCGCATTTTCTATGGGAGAGCGTCGTTTTTCCCAAATAACTAATCATAGAAGCCATCTTTCAAAATATTACCGTGGAAATAGGCTCTAGGAGCTTAGCCCGACATCTCATGCAAGCGGTACCATTACTTACGACAGAAAAGCCGTTCCAAATTGCGGGCGAAGTTCGAAGTATGGGAGTCTATGGAAAAGGCCAAATTTTGGAGGCTTTTTTGGCCAGTAAAAAGCAATTTGCGATGAGCCTATTGCATCGATCGACGTATTATTGGGGATTTATCAACTTCAATGACTCGGCTTTCAGCTAGTTGCAGCAGGAACTCTTGAAAGGCCAAAAAAGTCGTTCCAAAGTCGCAGTTTTCATAACAAGGTCGCAGAATTTATTGTGGTACGTATATAAACCTAGTTTTTGCCTCTGGCAGCACTCAAACCGATAGCCGAGCGTTCTGCGCGACCACCGATTAGGTTCGCTGATACCACGATTGGCAGCTCGCAGGGTTGAAGCCAGCGGCGCCACTATTTTTTTTATCACTTTGTCGCTGCTTAGTTTGGCCGTTTCCCGCCAGATGACATATTCCGAAACGCAGGTCATTTAGTTGCGGTTCTTGTTTCGTTTCTTTCTACTGTACCAACGTCTTCCTAAAAAAAAATAGCTGGCTGGTTTCGTGAACATGCGAACGTGCTTCCAAACTTCTTTTGCACTTTAGGTGTAATGTATTTTAGACAATAAACCCAACTTTGTGTTTTCAAAGTTGATTTCTTTCTTAAGGCAAACATTTATGAAGACATTACTAAGAAATATGTTTGCCTATTCAGCTATGTCATGGAAAGGCGTGTTTGTGAGACTTTTGTTCAGCCTGAAACGTACCACAGAAATAAATAGCTTCCCGTGAGTGCAATTAAAAGACGCAGAAGTAGAAAACTTGGCTGCAGCCCCAGACGTAGTATTCTTACAAAGGAATACAGAAGCTATTTGACTGAGTATATTTGCATTATATCAAAGCAGAATTTTTGCGTACCGGATCTTCGGTGCAAATGAAGGCTGTCCGAATTATTTCACAAGCTTTTTTGCTTAGTACAAACCAATACCTCGAAACATAAACATTCTATCCTCAATATGCAGCGCACGTGTCTTATCATTTGAACCATTCCCATATACCTTCACGAAATTCCCGAAATACTAAAGGTCTTCATATCCTTTTACCACGACGTACGCAGAGGAGTATTCGAAATAATGCGAAAAGACACCGGGGCGTGTTAATGTAGTTTGTCGTGTAAAAATAGAGAACTATTCCAATCACAGACCACACCCTTCTTGAGTTATGCCCACAAAGCGTTGCAAGAAGACATTTTTTTCGGCTAGAATCACCAAAGTTACTATGGCATTCTACTGTTCTGTTCTTAACTAACTCTATTGCTGAATCAGATCGCAGCACCATGATATAATTACTGGTACAATTCTTCAGTAATTCTGTAAGAATTTTCTCCTACGCTAAATTTAACGTGTTTGGACAATTGAAGAAACATGAGAAAGGACCGTGAGGCTTGCAGAATTGTTCCCTTATTAGAATCGTTTATCACCCATATCGGTACGGTGGTATTGTCATGATCACTCCAGCGTCCACGGACGCCATTTATTATTTTACTGCATGTAAAAAATACAAAAGTGTCGTTCCTTGTGCGTGAGTAGCACAATCGCAGCTGATCCTTTCATATGGGCCCACTAAGCTACACCTTCCCTTTTCTGCCATGGTGCCACAAGAGATGTCAATTTCACCCTTGAATTTCTCCCTTTCAGTTTGCTAGAAAGTATAGGGACGTACACAAGACGATCAGGCAAAGTTTTGAAGTAGTCCTGAGATTTTAGTAAAATTTCATAGGCAATGTTATTATCCTTTATTTGTTTACATATTTATTACACCTGATTGGTGATAATAATGACGTGCTACATAATAGTTCAGTTCTTCTACTTAATAAGTCATGTCTGAGTCTGCTGTCCTGAAAATTAACCAGGTGTAAGCACTGCATGACGTTGGCTGGAAGGCCATTCATGAAAAAAAAATTGTGTGCAGAATAAAGAAAATGCAGGTGTTCAATCGAACAGTCGCCGCCAAAAGTTTACGCGGCCGAGGTTCTGCGAATAAGTTCATTTTCAACGCAGCTACCCCGCAGCCAGTAAAACTATGCAAAACGTTTGTTTTGTTTACTATAGACCAGTATACGCTGTAAATCCGAATACTACGATGCGTGACTAAGGCGTAGAAATATAAATATTTTTTCACCTTCTGGGGTACGAAAGCTTGTGACGCTGACTATACGTTCTGAAGGCGAGGTTGCTTTTTAGCTTATTCGTGATGACAAGCGCCGAGCTCTTGGTGATGGGATATTGGAGCGTAGAATTGTAGAACTTGTGCAAGCGCAGGCGACTTCACGACGCAAACCTAGCGATAGAAGCTCAGAAGGAGGAATAAACATTTATTGTAGAGCCAGCACTTTATGATGGCCGAGCCTAAGCCTCCCATGAGGGGACGTCGAGGGCTTGCCTCGCCGCCGCCTCACGGGCGTGCTGGGTCGCCCAGGTTTGGTCGTCGAGGGCGGAGCTCCGCAGAGCCTCACGCAACCTCGACGAGGGGGTCGTGGTGTTAATATGTGTGTACAGTGCTGGGCACTCCCACAGCACATGCGGAAGCGTAGCCGGGTGAGTGCCACAGCACCGGCAGTTGGGTGTACTGTAGACTTCAGGGAATATAAGGTGGAGGCGGGCGAGTGAAGGGTACGTGTTTGTAGCAGACGCAGGGTGGTAGCCTGCGCCCAGCTGAATTTGGGGTGAGGTGGGGGGAAGGATCGGCACAGTATGCGTTTAGTTTATTAACACTGATGATAGATGAATAGTCAGAGTAAATGAATGTTACTGTCTAATTCTGGACATACTCGAGTGTAATGCATACGTTCTGGATCACTGTAGGTTCCAGACTAATTCCATACTACGCATTCCTATTCGAATTTTGGCCTGTCTTAAGCCTACCGAGTCTTAAGTAATCAAAATAGGTAGGAAATTGCTTCTTGGGATGTAGCCGAGGCCATGGTAGATGTGATTAATAATGCGCTATATGTGAGTAGGCTGACTGGGATTATTCCATGAAGTGCGCCAACGTACCTACGTAAAGCCATGGTGGAAATTATGGAGCCCTTTATTGTAAATATATTGAAGTCATCTGAGAGAGTCTCTGGTAAAAAGTTTTAAGTTTATTAATATCAGGACTGTTTAGCCTTCTGTTAAGCTGTTAGGAAAAATGCCATGTACGAAGTGCTATTGTGGTTAAAATTACAACGTTATCAGCGCTTCCAAAAGAAAGTGACTGTACAAGTCCATTTTTGTCGGGCGTTCATGTCACCTAGGTACCACCGCCTGACCCAAGACCTTTATGTTTTAAAATCTGCCCCGATGACGTAAGTTACGATGCGGAAAAAAACAAATACCCTTTCTAAAGAATGAACCATAACAGCTTCCCGACAAAGCGCAGTACGTTGCCGCAAATCGTCATTTGTGATAACGATAAGAGCGACAGCCCGTCGTTAAAAAATGTCACAGTTTCGCCCGAAGGGCGAAGCAATGAATGCGATAGCAACACAGCAATGTCATACGATGTAAGGTGAGCGGCTTTGGTAGCAATATGAATTGTAGTAAAGATGAGCTGATTAAGTAAGCAGGTGTGCTGCGGCGTAAGTAGACCGACATGAAGAGAGACTCGATGACCACGAGAAGGCGCGTGTGAAACGGTGGTATTGATGAGAAGCGCTTCCCGTGGGCAGCGCGCGTGCGAAGGGCAGCATTACACATGTAATGCTGCCGATCCGGGCAGCATTACATGTGTAGCGTGCGTTGGAAAATGTGGCCCGACTATTACTAACTGAATGAACAAGCGTGGTGCGAGCGCGAACAAACAAACATGGATAGATCACACTGAATGACTGCAGACAACGACTGTCAAAACGCTGGCAGCAAGCAGCGGGCGAAGGTACGTGCGGTCTATCGCTTCAACGGAAACTGAGCGGCGAATGAACAGTGCATAAAGGTCAGAGCCGTGTGGAGATAAGAGACGGTGCAGCGAGCGACGAGCGCGGTTGCTGGCAGAGGAAAAGTGCGCCCCCCCCCCCGATCCCTCCGGCGCTGGCTTCCCGCTTCCTTGCTTGCGCGTGGGAGAGATAAGAGACCGTGCGGTCGAGCGACGAGCGCGGTTGTTGGCACAGTAGAAGTGCCCCCCCCCCCCGCTCTCTCCGGCGCTCGCTTCCCGCTTCGTCGTTGCTTGCGCGCGGGAGATTGAGTGCGTTCGCTCTCCGTGATAGCGCGCGTCCCCGCACGCTTCCGCTCGGGCATACGGCGCGCGGTGAAGATTTTATCTATACGGACCCTCACGGCGACGCCGACGGCGACGGCGACGCCGACGGCAGAATTCCGGTTGAAGTGTCCATATAATTGCTATCGCAATAAAATGACTTGTCACTCCCCGGTTTTTCTTTTTTGCTCAAGGATGCAACTAACCCGTACAAGGGTAATCCCTCTCTTCGCATGATGCTTGCGACCTTTCTGGTTCTGGACAAGCGCGTTGTTTGTGTATATTTCAGGCGCTTGGCATCGAAGGGCCAAGCGAAAGACCTATCGCAAGACCTTTAAACAGCGAAAGGCTGTCACAGTCAGCTTCGGTAGCTGCACGGAAAGCGCGGACAATCAGTCCTACTTTCAGCAAACGCGCTCTCAACCAAGACATATTTGCCGAGAAAGGGGCTCCTATATTACCCATAGCCAGAAATGTATCCACAGATTACACCTCATTATCCCGATATGTTTATGAGCCGCACTCTGGTCTGGGCCTGTATTCCGTGTTATGACAAAAAATATAATTTGCGCAGTGTCAGTAGCCTAAACATAAAACAGGAAATTGAAGTCATCACATCAACTATCATATATCATAAATTGAAAGAAATAAAACTGAAACTGTACTTCATAATACTAGCCCTGCAAACTTTTATGCATGTGATTCATTTCAATTTCCTATCTGTTCCAGGGTAGAAATATCCTGTTCAGTTGGTAAATACAGATTATTTTGCAAAATTTGCTAAGAATTTTTGCCTCCAACATATTTTCGTATTGGTCATGCACATTTCTATCTATCAAATATATGATCGAAACATCACAAAGTCGAATTGTGAATCATTGAAAAGTTAAACTGGCTTCTCCACATACGGGAAATGCCGTAGGAATTTGAGAATGTAATAATACACAATCATTTGGTTGCATAAACTTCCTGGCTATAGGCATGTAATGAAAAGCTCAAATGTATTACACGGCTTTGTCTTTTCGCGGCAATTTCATCCACTGCATTTATAAAGCAATGTACGTTTTTTTATTTTAGCGCGAGTCCAAAAACACATAGCAACTTATATACCAAAGCGATATGAGTTTCAAAAAGCTTGTTAATTAGGTTGTCATTTGAGCAAATAAAACGAGAGACTTTTATGCACAGACTAAATAAGCGGCTAAGAGGAACAACTGACTAGTTATTTCAGAAGAATAACAGAGTTTAGCTACGTAGTGTTAAACTATGTAGCCTTAAATAATGCGCATATTTTATACATCGCCGGATAGGGGTCATTGGAGATCGCTGGGCGAGGCCTTCGTCCTGCCATGGACATAAATATAGTCTGATGATGATGATGAAACATTGCCGGAGGTGACCACCCCTCATCCAAGAAATATATTTTACAGTTCAATAATTTATTTATTTGCGCCGTCAGCACTTGAAGGCATTACGGAAGGAAGTGGGTTGAGCAGGCTAAACAAATAATGCAATGATTAAAAAGTAAGTTTCTAATCATATAATTTTAGCTGGTGGTACGTGGAAAAAAGTTCAGAGCGCACGACGAAGGCAGCTTTACAATTATACCATATTACCTGACCTTACAAAGAATTTAAAAGGAACATAGTAAGTAATTAACAAATTCAGATTACACAACGTACGGTAGTTGATGTTGCATGAAACTTGCGTTTATTTGTACTCTTTATGATTTCTTTGGGGAGGCGATACCACTCAAGGGCTGTGTGAGGCCAGAAAGTGCTGAAGGAAGTTAATGTGACGAAATCTGATACGTATTGTGTACAGCTGATCAATACGATGCAATATATATGGTGACGAAGATACAGTCGTACGCGGATATATCAAGCCAACTTATAACGAATTATTCTGTATATCGAACAGCGTTAAAATCCCCTTGAAAATTCCATGCAAATTTATCGGGCTGGTGCACGCGTATAAAGAACGCTCGTTCACCAGCACATTCGATATATCGAACGCGGTGCCACGCAAAAGACCTCATAGTGCACTCCTTTGTACACTTTGAGGTATTCTGGCACCTGGAGGTGGAGAAGAGCTAGTGCAGTCAGTTGAGCCCCGTCAGGCTGTTCAGCTAGCCCTCATGCTACCTCGGACGTCAACATTCCTTCTATCCGATTTTGGAGGCGTCGTAGTGTGGGTTGAGTGCCTATTCACGAGTTTATTTTCCGCAAGCGATGGCCGCTACAAGTGTGAAGAAAGAATCAGCTTGGACTTTTCAATGAAGTTGAAAGTGAACCAGCATTTTTTTTGCGGGTAAATAAAGTGTGCTTGCTTTTTTCCCCCATGTTGCGTGCAGTAAGTTAGCGGCTCTCAGATGCACTAACCGGTAAGCCACCGCTTACCTGAGGGCCTATTATTTTATATACCGAATTACCTATATAACGAACTTCTTGTGATCCCCTTCAGATTCGATATATCCGGGTTGGACTGTATCAGTTTACGGGTTACAAATTCAAGTTTAGCTTTTTTGGGGTTAGAGTAGCTATTCGATCATAAGTTGAACATATAAAACGAGTGGAGTAAATTTGAGTTCTAATGAGGTAATAAATACAATGGAATTTCACACATTGGTTGTATACTCAAATTATATTCCTATTAGTGTTTTCTATAGTAACATGAGAGAGGATGGTGGCATTATAAGTGTACAGGAGCCAATAACCCAACGTTCGATCCGCAGTGTTACTAATGTCGATATGCCAGGTAAGATTAGCGGTAATAGGTTGACCAGGTAAGATTAGTGGTACTATGAACACGTGAATGCTTTTATGAATATACAGGCTGTAACTCCGTGTTGTTAAGTAAGTATAATACCCGTGTCACACGGACGTTTGGAAGGCCTTCCAACCGATAGTCAGTTGACTCAAAGGTCAAGTTCGAGCTGCTACACGTGCGGTTTCGAAGGCCGCCGAGTCAATAGTCTATCGAGTCAACGGAGCACCCTACAACTCTATTGAAATCTGGATGGCCTTTCAGCAACGGAAGCGGAAACAGCGCGAACATGCCGTCTCGTTCACAGTGTGCTCGTACTCACGGTTAGAAAGAGCAAATCCAACCAAAATGCTCTAAAAATACCATACATGAGTGTTATTAATTATTCAATAAACTATTTTCGCCACTTCATATGTGCGAACTGCACATACTCTCGACAACAGCGACGTGCTTGTGTTCATTCCTTCCTCCATGTTGTCTAGTACACTCTCCCTCTACTCCATGTGTTGCCGGATTCCGTCATATCGCCGCCATTTCGCAACATAAAATAAATTATAGCGTTTTTAAGTGGTTTTAATGTTCTTTAACTTTTGGTTACATGAAAACGAAAATAAAGATCCGCAGCGCCACACAATTTTGCGAGAAATGCCTGAACCACTCAACGGCCTTTCAAAAGTGCCGTGTAGCAGCGCGACAACTCCTTCGAGTCGATAGAGTTGTGGCGTTTCGAAGGCCGTCGACTGGAAGGCCTTCCAAATGTACCCGTGTGACACAGGTATAAGTCGAAGAGTTGTTTTGAATGGGAGTTGCTCAGATGATGTTGCTGCTACGTCTGGTGTGCCGCAAGGCTCCGTGTTGGGGCCGATTCCTTTCCACTTTTTTAATGCGAAAGCATTATATGCCCCATTACGCGAAAACCCGTAGTTGTAGTCGGCGGCGTGACCGAATGACGCTACCAAAAATGGCCGACGGCAAAGAATAAAAACGCGTAAAAAATGCTCGAATTGATGACAAATTTAGCAGGCAGGTTCATGTAAACAAAGTAAACTAATCCCTTTGAAAAGAAAAATAGGTAAATTTTCATCTGGGCGGAAATCGAAACCGGGCCTGCGGGGCGCGGAGGAGACCCGACTTTGTCCCCTACGATCGGATAAACTGATCCTAGCCAACTCATCCTAGCTCGACTCGCAACTCCCGCTCCACCGCTACTCCGAATTCCATCGCTGCAGAAAATGTATGCAGCCATCTACGCCTCAAGCTCTGGCGAGGAGCCGGCCCCGGCCGCCCCAACTCTCTGCCCTACGCCAGCCCAAGCTACCCATCAACGATCATAAAATCATCCTCCGTCCCCGTGGCGGCCTCAACCTTTGGACCGTGAACGGCGTTGCGCTTCGCGATGGGATTCTCCAAGCAGCCCGCCTCGGACACCAAGAGGCCAAGCCAGACACCGTAATCATCAACACCCTCCAACACGTCGTCCTCATCAACACTCCCGACCCACAACGCCGACACCACTACCTCGAACAATACTTTTCGAACAAGACTGGGTGCCCAAGCACATCTACTACTCCTCTGTACTATATAGGTGCTACATCTGAAACAGCCTGAAACCGTAGCCATCTCCTGAAACAGCCCTCCAACCGTACCAAGCCTATGGCATGATCCCACTCCTGGACCGTACTCAGGCAACCCCCAGTTCCAGTCCCCCAAAAACCACCTGCACAGGAACCCGGCCGCCACACCAGTGAGGTGAGCTGGGCAGACGTAGTCTGCCAGGACTCCGCCAACCCCCTCTAGAAAATGTTGCATGTCAGCGCACAGCTCGCCTCCCTCCACAACACCAACCAACGCCTTCAGTCGCAGCTGCATGCCTTCCTGCAGGTCCTCACCCCTACCCCAGCGACAATGATCTCGGCCGCTCATAAACTCCCTCCCCTACTACCTTCTCCTCCTACTCGCGAACAGCCGGCCAAGAAGAGGGCTGCAACTCCCACTACCTCCTCGGCCACACCAACATCGGCCGCGGCAACCCCGGCCCTATCCCCACAATTCGAACAACTCGTGGAGGCCAAAATTCAGGCCGTGGTGCAGACGGCCATCCAAGCCTTCACCCAACAATTCTCCAACCTCACTATCCGTCTAGACGAATTTGCTCGCCAAATTGACGAGCGATTTAAGGAGCAAGATGCCCTCCACGCGACAGCCTGTGCTGCCGCGCGGCCTAAAAAGAAGGCCAAGCTCCACACCCTCTCCACTTCTCCGCTGCAAACTAAACCCTTTAGCTGTGGCACCAAATGTGTATTTATATAAAAACGTTGCGAGGCGAGAAGGTGGTAAAGACTTCCGACGCTGCTCGACGAGTTTCCCGTTCTGATCTCGTCGAAAACCTCCGAGCCGCCCCCAGAGGCCCTGGCAACAGTCACCAATGCCGCGCGTGTTCGGTGCGAACGCGGGCAAAACGGCGACGGCGTCGACAACAGTTCTGCGCGTTGCGGGTGCTGCTGCATCTCCAAGTTTATACAGCTGATAAAACTACTATCCTTACTCCGTATAGCTCTCTACTAAGTTGCTATCGCCATTGGTGCTTCGCCTTTCGGGTGTCTCCTTGCCTGACCCCTTGTATTTATGTCCAATTGAACGCCGCGGAGCGCTCCTTCGAGTTACGAACTCGTGGGCAAGCGAGTGCGTTCAGACGTTTAGCGCGTTTTCATTTGGCCTCGCCGAAGCGCCGTTAGAACGCAGGGGTGAACTTGCACGGAGGCGGAACGTGCGGAAAAAACATTTCACCAAAGCAGCGTTGTAGACGTTCCTCTAAAACAGGAACGAAAGCTCGTTCCTCGTTCCTTCCCAATCTTGGAACGAGTTCCCGTTACTAGTTACTTTAAGGCGAATGGAACGCGTTCCAGTTGCATTTCTAACATTGGAACGTGTCATTACATTAACGTTACCTTTGATTTTTTGAAATTAAAATGTGGTGTCGGATAATCTTGCTACGAAATAAAGTGTGCAATTTAAATCTCACATCAAACTAGGTATATTATAAGAATTTGAACATTGCCGGCGGCACATTATCTGGAGTTAAAAAGAATCCAAAGCAACGCTCCTAGACGAATTTTTTTCAAGCAGCACCGGACATATACCAGACATGTTTAACTGCCACTTTGGTGCTCGTCTATTACAAGTGCAACACATATGGCGCTTTCCACTTCGGTCTTCAAATGCGCAGTCAGGATACTGCGCTTCAGATCTGCAAATTGAAAGTTACTCGCATGCACCAATAGAATTGAATGTCTGCACAAGAAACCGCATCGAAAGGAACAATACTTAGGTGTTTAATGAATGATGATCCAATATTGCACTATGAGCGGAAAAAGAAATGTCCAGAATAGATGTTCTTAATTTAGTAAAGACCCTTGTTTGAACTCGGCAAGAGTTACATCTCGATGCTAGTGTCCGACAGGCCGCCATGGCGGAAAGAAACTACAGAAGGGAGCGTCACGTGCCAATCTTGAAGCCTAGTCATTAAAAAAATATAATGCAGAACTCGCGAAAAAAAATGCACCATAGTCACGTGACAGACAAGCGGTAGTTCCTTGCGCCTTGCATGATGTGCTGCATACGTGCGTGCGTCGGTGCGCCTGTTTAGTGCCGTGGAACGTTTACAGAAGGAACGCCGTTCCCTCTGCCGTCCCTTTGTAAAAATAACGAGTTACCGTTACAGTTCCACCGAGCTTTAAAGGAATGGTGGCATTCCTCCGTTCCTCCCAAAAGGAACTAGTTCCTGGAATGCCGTTACGTACAAAACTGCACCAAAGGGAATATATCGCTTTCGCATAGCCACACGTAAGCAGTTTGAAATGTCTCTGCCGAATTTCTTTTTTTTAACAGCGAAGCTGTTTAAGCCAGTCGTAATTTGTGGTGCGTATCAAGAAACTACCAAAAAAAGAAATTAATAAACTTTCTTGAAGAGGTGGGTTTCGAGGCCGCGTACCTCCGGTCCCAAAGCGAGCGTCGGAACCACTAGGCTATACAGCCACGCTGCCAGAACATGCATTTATGCTAACCATATGATTGAGTTCGAGCGTCGTCGTCTTCCTCCACAGCTGGCGCGTTTGTACGCTCGTGCTCTGCGATGATGATGATGATAAGTGGTTCTTGAGGGAAAGGGAAAGGTTGGCGCTATCTTCTGCAGCCCTTGAGGGAGCACGGCTCAGCGCCAAAAACGTGAAGAGGTTTTGCGTGCTATGAGGGCGAGAGAGAGAGAGAGAGCGACGCATTCACGGAGTGGGTCTCCTGGAACGCGGTGTCGGTGTTGCAACGCGCAGTGTCGGCCGTAAGTCCGAGACGCGCGAAAAGAAATTATCGTCTACATCAGTAATAAGATGAAAAGTTCGCGCGCACTTCCGGAAAATGCTGGGCTACGATCACACAGCTTCGCTGTTTGAAGCGTTGCGCGGCCGAATGCAAGGATTTTTAATAGCAATATGTGTGATATTATTGAACCGGGATACAATTTTTGTGGATGATTGTGTACTGTGTGCAAGGGCATCTAATGAGTCATTGTTTTTATTGGCGGCCGACTTGAAGCGCGTATAAAAATGGTGTGTCACTAATAGCATGGCCCTAAACATAAATAATTATGTAGACATTAGCTTCACTACAAAAATGTTACAAAATCAGATATAAGTATTTGTGAAGTGGCCAGTTGAAATAAAAAAATAATTCACCTGTGAAATATTTAGGTCTTATGCTGTCAGAGGATGGCTCTTCGTCATAACATTTCAATACCGTAGTTAGAAATGCCGGGCATGCCCTTCACTTGCAACAAAGTTTAAAACACATAAGTATTAACGTAAAAGAGCAGCGTCAAAAAGAAATTTTACCAATGTTGGTGTACGCATGCCCTGTGTTTAATGCGGTTTCTGATGTGCATATAAATGCAGCATTGGGTGAACGTTAAAGAACCCCAGGTGGACTAAAGTAATCCGGAGTCCCCCACCACGGTGTGCCTCATAATCAGATTGTGGTTTTGGCACGTAAAGCCCAACAATAAATTTTTTGCATATTAATGCTCTAGAAAAAGTCTAATTCGTCGCGACACTGTTCGACCTGGAGATATACAACCACTTTCTAAGTGTAAGAGGAAAAAATAACTTGACTGGATCCTTTTGCTTGAACAGGGACGTAGGTTACGTCTTAAATTGTTTTACTCAATCTTTCATAATCATATTTACACGTATACATGTTTATCTTTCACCGGTGACCACTTTTCACCGGCTAACAAATGTTAAACGTAATCGCTAGGCACAGGACGCGCCTGCAGGTATCGGAAGTTTCTGGAACGTTATCGATGCGTCTATCCGTTGTCTCTCGTCACCGACGCTCATGTCATCTGATTGTATCAGCAACGCGAATTATCTAGAACTTTCTGGAAGACACGCGGGTACCACGGATTATTCTGGGACTTTTGATGACTCATGTATAAAAGCCGGCGCGTTTAGCCGCTGATCAGATTTCGACGATCGCCGTCTGTGTTCGCCGCTTTCGTTGTGCTTCGAGTGTAGCTTGATTTTGTGGGCCTGCAAGGGTTCGCCGTCAGCGCGCCACGTCCACAGCTTGGCGAGCGGTCACGTGACATCGCCGACTACCTCGCCAAAGCCCAGTGGCAATCACGACGACCCTCACGCTCGCCGTCACCAGGCCGCTACATCTCGCCCCGGGTTGGGCCGGGTAAGGGCTGTATGCCGGCCCAACCCGGGGCCGATCTCCTAGCCCTTACCCGGGAAACTAAAGGCAGGAACCGATGGAGGTGCGGTTGCTGTACGACGCAATGCTGAAGATACTCCGCCGCCGACGAACTAAACTCGCGAATCATCATGACGAGGTATCAGCATAGCGCCTGGCAAGAGACTTGACGACAACACTTCGCCGCCGAATGTAGACCTACCAACGCGACGTAGCAGCAGCGCAGCAAGCCGACGCAGCCGTGATCCGACGCCACGACTTAACCGTAACGCCAGACGATGGTCTACCGATCTAGACGTGCTATTCGATGGTCACAACGTCACCGCTCTCGTCGACACTGAAGCCGACAATTCCGTCTGCAGTGGCGAGTTCGCCGCCAAGTTGAAGAAGGTGAAAACGGCCTGGCAAGGACCCGATATCCGGACAGCGGGAGGCCACCTAATAACGCCGGCTGGAATCTGCACAGCGCGAGTCACGGTAAAAAACCGCACTTACCCGGCGAGCTTCGTAATCTTGCAGCATGGCTCCAGGGGTGTTATCCTAGGCATGGACTTTCTAAACCAACACGGTGCAGTCATCGACTTAAGGTCCAAGTCGACAACGCTTTCAACGCACAACGCGACACCACCGGATACAAACACCAGTTACCATGCCTTGAATGTGCTAGAAGAACAAGTCACCGTTCCGCCTCGCTCCAGCGAGGCGGAACGGTGACTTGTTCGGTAGTCGGCGATGTCACGTGACCGCTCGCCAAGCTGTGGACGTGGCGCGCTGACGGCGAACCCTTGCAGGCCCACAAAATCAAGCTACACTCGAAGCACAACGAAAGCGGCGAACACAGACGGCGATCGTCGAAATCTGATCAGCGGCGAAACGCGCCGGCTTTTATACATGAGTCATCGAAAGTCCCAGAATAATCCGTGGTACCCGCGTGTCTTCCAGAAAGTTCTAGATAATTCGCGTTGCTCATACAATCAGATGACATGAGCGTCGGTGACGAGAGACAACGAAAGCGGCGAACACAGACGGCGATCGTCGAAATCTGATCAGCGGCGAAACGCGCCGGCTTTTATACATGAGTCATCGAAAGTCCCAGAATAATCCGTGGTACCCGCGTGTCTTCCTGAAAGTTCTAGATAATTCGCGTTGCTCATACAATCAGATGACATGAGCGTCAGTGACGAGAGACAACGGATAGAAGCATCGATAACGTTCCAGAAACTTCCGATACCTGCAGGCGCGTCCTGTGCCTAGCGATTACGTTTAACATTCCCGTCGGTACCGAAGTGCCTACAGACATGGAGGGTGTCATCGAGGGCGATCATCACTTACTGCACGACCGTGAAATTTGCGTCGCTAGAGGCATAGGTGAGCTACATGAAGGCAAAGCAAGAGTGATGCTTACGAGCTTCAGCCACGAATACAAGCACATTAACAAAGGCACCACGGTCGCCTACATCGACGAAATAGTACAATCCAGCAGTGCTTTCGCCTTCACGGATTCTAGTGCACCTGCAACGATGACTGTAGTACCTGAACCAACTTTCGACGTCAATCAGAACCTTCCCAATCATAAGAAAGAATAGCTAAAAGCTCTGCTCCTGCAATAGAAGAACTGCTTCTCGTCGTCGTCAAAAGTTCGACAAACCTCTGTCGCCAAGCACTGCATCATAACCGACGAATATGTCTGCCCACTCGGTCAGAGCCCCTACCGAGTTTCGGCGCGCGAACGCGAGGCCATAAGGCAACAAGTCGACGAAATGCTGCGCGACGACATCATCTAGCCATCCAAGAGTCCATGGGCGTCCCCCGTGGTGTTAGTAAAGAAGAAGGATGGAACGCTACGTTTCTGCGTCGATTATCGTCGCCTCAATAAAATCACGAAGAAGGACGTATACCCTCTCCCACGTATTGACGACGCCTTGGATCGACTCTACAACGCAAAGTACTTTTTGTCAATGGACCTCAACACCGGCTACTGGCAAGTCGAAGTCGACGAGAGGGACCGGGAGAAGACTGCCTTTATAACACCAGACGGACTGTTCGAGTTCAAGGTCATGTCGTTTGGTCTTTGCTGGGCACCTGCGACTTTCCAACGCGTCATGGATAATGTACTGGCAGGCTTGAAGTGGCAGACTTGCCTCGGGTCTATTTGGACGACGTCGTTTGCCTCAAGCTTCGAGGAACACCTCCGGCGCCTTCAAAAGTTCTTCAAGTTATCAAGACCTCCGGACTCACGTTAAAGCCAGAAGAGTGCCGCTTCGCATACGAGGAGCTCTTCTTTTTGGGCCACGTCATCAACAAGTCTGGAGTTTGCCCTGACCCACCGAAAGCTGCGGCCATCGCTGACTTTCCTCCGCCCGCCGACAAGAAGGCAGTCCGTAGATTTCTTGGACTGCGCGCCTATTACAGGTGCTTCGTGAAGGACTTTTCACGGATCGCTGAGCCACTGACGTACCTCACGAAGGCCGACGTCGAGTTCAAGTGGGATACGCCGCAAGTCGAAGCATTTGAAGAACTGAAGCGACGCCTGCAATCACCGCCAATACTTGCACATTTCGACGAAAAAGCCGATACCGAAGTGCACACCGACGCAGTCAGTGTAGGACTCAGCGCTGTGCTTGTGCAGAGGACTGACGGACTAGAAAGGGTTGTTACGCTAGCCGGTCGCTGTCGAAGGCGGAAACAAATTATTCCACAACCGAAAAGGAATGCCTCGCCATCATCTGGGCTGCATCAAAGTTTCGTCCCTACCTCTATGGCAAGCCCTTCAAAGTTGTCAATGACCACCACGCCTTGTGTTGGCTAGCTAGTTAGCTTCAGCTAGGATCCTTCAGGTCGCCTCGCACAATGGAGTCTGACACTTCAAGCATTCGACATCACCGTCGTTTACAAGTCCGGGCGAAAGCACTCTGACGCCGACTGCTTGTCTCGCGCCCCCGTTCAACCGCCGCCACAGGACGACCAGGATGACGACACTTTGTCGGGACCCATCAGTCCTTGTCTGCTTGTCTGGCGCCGCCGTCGAACCGCCGCCCCAGGACGACCAGGATGACGACACTTTCTTGGGACCCAACAACAGCGAGCTGACCCGGAACTAATGAGCCTTGTAGACTGCCTGGAAGGCAAGGCCATCATTGTGCCCAAGGTGTTCAGGCGAGGATTGGCGTCGTTTTTCTTGCAAAACGACATTCTCTTAAAGACGAACTTCTCGACTGTTCGAGCCAACTACCTCCTCGTGGTACCCTCAGCATTGCGTTCTCCATAGCGACCCAACGGCTGGACACCTCAGTTTTTCCCGCACGCTCGCGAGGATCCAAGAAAAATACTACTGGCCTCGCCTCTCTGCCGACGTCGCCCATTACGTAAGGACATGCCGAGACTCTCAGCGACGCAAAACACCGCCGACAAGGCCAGCCGGACTTCTACAGCCGATCGAGCCACCTCGCCGACTGTGCCAGATGATCGGGATGGTCATACTGGGGCCTTTCCAGACGTCGACGTCCGGGAATAAATGGATTGTCGTAGCTACGGACTACCTCACGCGCTACGCCGAAACAAAAGCCTTGCCCATAGGCAGTGCCGCCGAGGTAGCCCGATTTTTCGTTGAGAACACCCTCCTGCGTCACGGCGCCGCAGAAGTCCTCGTCAACGACAGCGGTACAGCCTTTACGGCAGAACTAACTCAAGCCATCCTGCGATACAGCCACACAAGCCATCGCCGAACCACTGCCTACCACCCGCCGACGAATGGCCTCACCGAGCACCTAAATAAGACCATCGGCGACATGCTGGCAATGTACGTCGACGTCGAACACAAGACGTGGGATGCCATCCTTCCGCACGTAACCTTCGCATACAACACGGCCGTGCAAGAAACGACGCACGTGGCGCCGTTCAACCTGGTCTATGGAAGGAACCCGGCAACGACGCTTGATGCCATGCTACCGGACGTCACCGACGAAGAAAATCTCGACGTTGCCAGCTATTTGCAGCGTGCCGAAGAAGGCCGACAGCTCGCCCGCCTGCAAATCAAGAACCAGCAGAGGACCGACAGCCGACACTACAATCTTCGACGACGCTACGTCGAGTACCAGCCCGGCGACCGTGTTTAGGTCTGGACTCCGATACGCCGACGAGGACTTAGCGAGAAACTGTTACCTCGCTATTTCGGACCATATAAGATCATCCGACGTATTGGCACACTGGACTAAGAGGTCGTGCCAGACGGCATTTCGTAATCACAGCGGCGCCGGGCACGACGTGAAGTCATAGAGTTTCTCACTATAACACCTAGAGGGTAAACTGGCGCCACCGTCTATGCGATTTTCTTAAAGGGCGCCTTGCCCTCATGGGAATGACGGGATATGTGTCTGCGAGGCTTGTGTTGGCTGTTGTTGTACGAGGCTCCGTCTAAAACGTGTCTATATGGCTAGGCAAATAACGCATTCTTAAAATAAAATCTACATAAAGGGCTTTCATTCACCCATATTAGATCTCTCAATAAAGTTTACTCACCTGCACTGCAGCATCAAGCGAAGAAAAGCAAGAACAGACAAGTTGTTCCAAAGCGAGCGAGAATCTTATCGTCTGCCCTCCAACTTTAGCGGCCAGCTGATACTTATTACGTTCCATAGAATTCTGCATTGAATAGTACGTCCTCAAAATTAAACAAAACATGTTTTGTGTAATAATAAAGCTAAAGCAGTTTTTTACGTGCTGTTTTAGCAGGAAATGAATCATTGTGACAGACGGAACGGTACTAGCCAGGCGCGTCTTCAAGGCGTTCTGGCTCTCCAAGGACGATGCCAATCCGAAGTCACAATATACCGGCATTCCCATGGATACCACAGCGCAGCAGCGCCAGTTTTCCCTCTAGGTAATATAGTGAGAAACTCTACGCGTGAAGTCATCCACGTGGTGCGTCTTAGCCCTTTCTACGCCCGCTGACGAACTTCGGTACTTTGTTACTTTGTTATTGTTTTTTTTTTTGCGATAGCAATTATATGGACACTTAAACGGGATTTCTGCCGTCGGCGTCGCTGTCGCCGTCGCCGTGAGGTTCCGTATAGATTCCAAGGCCGATAAAATCGTCGCCGCGCGCCGTATGCGCGAGCGAAAGCGCGAGGGCGCACGCGCTATCACGGAGAGCGAACGCACGGCCGAAAGCAAACGCGACCGTCGCGCGAAAGGCCGTGGGGGTATGGGAGGGAGGGAGGCGGGGCGACGCTGTGCTCCGGCACCAAAGGCGTATCTTGCAATCGGGCGTAAGGGGAACTTGCCACTCTATCTCCCACGCGAAAGCAACAAAGCGGTAAGGCAGCGCCGTGAGGGAGGGGGGGGGGCAGCTTCTACTCTGCCAACAACTCAGTTCGTACTTTGCCCGGCTATGGCCGTCGCCCGCACGGTCTCCTATCTCCACACGGCTCTGACCTTTGTATGCGCTGTGAATCCGCCGCTCAGTTTTTTTTTTTTTTGAAGCGATAGACCCCACGAACCTTGCCCGCTGCGGCGGCTGCGATTGCTGACAACGTTTTGACAGTCGTTGTATGCGGTCATTCAGTGTGATCTATTCATGTTTGCTTGTGCGCGCTGACACCACGCTTGTTAATTCAGTTATTAAGCGGATGTGTCCAAGTTTATGCAGCCGATAAAACTACTATCCCTACTCCGAATAGCTATCTACTAATTTGCTATCGCAATTGATGCTTCGCCTTTCGGGCGAAACTGAGACTTTTTTTCTCTCTCTGTACGCGTGGTTTTGTTTTCGCTTTGTTTGTATCATCGGGACGATGCTTTTTAAGGGGAGGGTATTGACACGTATATATGTTTATCTTTCACCGGTGACCGCTTTTCACCGGCTAAAAATGTTAAACGTAATCGCTAGGCACAGGACGCGCCTGCAGGTATCGGAAGTTTCTGGAACGTTATCGATGCTTCTATCCGTTGTCTCTCGTCACCGACGCTCATGTAATCTGATTGTATGAGAGACGCGAATTATCTAGATCTTTCTGGAAGAGATGCGGGTACCAGGGGCTATTCTGGGGCCTTCGATGACTCATGTATAAAAGCCGACGCGTTTCGCCGCTGATCAGATTTCGACTATCGCCGACTGTGTCCACCGCTTTCGTTGTGCTTTGAGTGTAGCTTGCTTTTGTGGGCACATGTTCGCCCAATAAAGAATCAGTTTCGTCATACACAGTTTTACGACTGTTTACTTCAGTGTCACTACTACATGACAGTATGGGAATCTGCTGATCAGACTATCTGAAGTAGAGCACTGCACGGGCCGGTTTTTCAGGTCCGGGCCTGGCCGAGCCCGAAAGTACCATTCTTTGGCCGGCCCGGTTCTGTTCCACCCATTAGCCCTTTTGCCTTTACGAAGCTAGCTCGCGTTCTCGATTATTGTGAAGATACTGTCATGTGATCAACGGCCGCCGGGCGGTCTTCAAGCTGCATCATAGCAAGTTTTTGCCCTGCATTCCTTCTTTATGGTTACTTGATAATTTAAATGTGAGAGAAATAAACATTTCATTACTAGCCGAACACCCACAGATTATTATGTCAATATTTGGTATGAAAACAAACCATGCAATGGACAGTTAGGAAAATAGGGAGGGATCAGGCTGGCAACAACCACCGGGAGTGAGAGAACCCCGGCTTACATTTAGGGATGAAGTTGTAAAAAAGCACATCGGTTGATCACCATGCTCATGCTTTAAAGTGTGCGGCAACATACTATAGCGAAGGCATAGGTGAACACTACCATACACGCCGCCGCCCGCCATTTAATATCACTTTTTAATCTCATATAGTCATTCGGATGTACCTACAGTGATAGAACTCGAGCCACTAATTTTGGCGCGAATGTAAATTTAGATACGCTGGTTACTGGTTTTCAGAAATACGATAATACACGGCCACTAGAAGCTTTTTTTTCATTAAACAGAAATTGTTGACCCACAAGGCTAACGCTCATCATATTTTCACGCGGAACATGCCATCTTTATTGCTTTATTCGGCTTCATTATAATGATGTCAATTTTTCAATCGACAATTTAGGCACCCTTGTTTAGAAATATATGCAAATTTAGACTCTGTCTAATTGTGTTTCAGTACAGTGCATCTACAACGTAGGCTTTCCTTGTTTTTTTTTCTCCGCCAGATTAAAGTATGATCTGCTTGCTTATTCACGTAAATTCACGTACAAAACATATACGTACAACATTCACGTAAAACATTCACGTAAAACATTCACGTACAAAAACATATACAAGGCTGCGAACACGAGGGTCGCGCCACTTAACGAGTGGAAATAGCATTCAAAATAAAAATTTACGAGGCAATAAAGTGCTTTGCATTTCTATATTGTTTTTCATATTCCCCTCCCCAATGTTGAGAAATTTTGCAGCATCCGCGTAGTCTTAAAGCATTTGTCCAAGAACAACATACACTTGAAAGTCTCAGTTTAATTAGTTGGGCTAATTGTGATATAACCTACGGCAGAATATTCAACTCGCTTGAAAATATAACGAAGAAAATTAATGGAAACGAGTAGTAAGTTGCCCTGTGCCTTAGGACACAAAAAAGTAGCAAATTAACTTTTCAGAATTTGTTTGCTACAATTTTATCAATGTACTCTAAGTACTTCTTGAAAACTTATTTAATTTTTGTTTTTCCGTTAAAATGATCGTGCCGAAAATCTAGATATTTTTGTGCAGCAACAAAATATTGCCGTCGACTCTGCCTCTAGGCACGTCTTCCGCTCTTGAAAAATGTAACGAGCTCTATCGAAACTCATCTCATTGATTCCCGTTAAGGATAGCTCGGATACCTGAGACAGTCTAATGAATGTTTTTGCAGCGAGTCTCTCACCAATCCAATAGTTTTGAATTTCTTTAGCGCGACTGCAATGCATATATATTTCTAACTCTTTGTCAGGTTGATTCAAATCTGTGATGTCTAGGCAACTCATGAAGTGTGCCTTTCGCCGCTATTCCCACTCACCCAAATGTGTTTCTCCTGGTCGATAGGTGGCGCCGCTGTCGAAATCAACCCAGTATTGGGGCGAAACGTCACCTGCAACCCAGTATTGCGGCGAAACACTGCATACGTTCGAAAAGCTAGCGCAGCAAGCGAACGCCACTTGAGCAAAGAGCCCTTACCAATGTAAATTTTCCTCCCATGGATACCGGGGAATTGATCACAATGTTCACACTTTATCTTTTACGAACCATTAACCATGTATTGCTTGCAGTCTCACAATGGTTCGCTGCATCGTGCACGCGTCACGCCGAACAGGTCTTTGTTGGTAAAGGCCATGGACACGTTGCCAACCATACGTATACGAGAGGGAAAACAAGCAAAACTACCGAACGAAATGCCGCGAAGCGTCAAACTGCCAGATTAGCACATACTCCACCATGCACAAACGCGAGAAAACAAGGAGAGATGAAGTTGCCAAGATGGCGCCCCCTGGTTGAAGCATTTGGGAACATGCAGTATATTTCTCCTACCTCTAATTGAATAAACGCGTTGCGCCGCAGTTTATAGGTTACTATGTAGAGGTTACACACCGGATGTTATTTATGTAACCCTTAAATGGGCTCTGTAACTTATAATCGGCTTTCAATAAGAACGCGCAACCCTTATACTAAGCGAAAATATTCAAAACATCAAAACGACTGCCGCTGTAATCACTGTTTTATAGGTTATAGCCGCGTAGAAATAGCATTACTAGTTATTGGGTTTAGAGTGTAAATAGATAAGCACGACGAAGGCAAAGCCCAAAAATGGTGGCATGATCGCAAAGCGCTGCCTCGAGACATCGAGACCACAAAAGGGCATGCGCTGCCATCGAGACCAGGAAACCCCAACGAGCAGAAGTCATCGCGAACAAAGGATCGCAAAGAGGCTAACGCGTGCGCTCCTTCCGAATTCCCGATGTGGTTTCCCAACGCCCTCGTCGCGAGCGCACGCACGCAGGGCCTGCGCGTGCAAAAGTCCCAGTCCCGCCAAAACTGGGCCGATAGGGTAGCCCGCTGACCCTCCGCGGGTGGAGCCAGGGAACTGCACTGAGTTTCATCTTCTACGTTGCGTCAAAATGCAGAATTATTTACTACCTCCTGAGTCACAGGATGGTTTGACATCGTCTATTGCTAGAGCTGCAATCTCCTTTGACGTATAAGTCCATCTAAGAGCGGTCTAAAGCAGACTTCGGTTAAGGACAGCAAATTGCAGACAGAAAATGACATGCAAGAGACGCGGATTCACTGTACGTAAGTTCATTTCACAAAATATTGTCGGTTGTGACATTTCATCTAGAACTTTCCGTGCTATGATTGTTGAAAACGCGTTGAATGCTACGATGGTAAATAACGCGACGCGAACACTTCGAGCTCTGATGAAGCTGCTTTTGAAAAAGGCCGAGCACTTATTTCATCACTTTTCCCCCCAATAATCACATACTACTACTACTACTACTACTACTACTACTACTACTACTACTACTACTACTACTACTACTACTACTACTACTACTACTACTACTACTACTACTACTACTACTACTGAAATATTCCAAGCAGATCAAGGGCATGGCCGAGCCGAAGAACCTGGTTGAGGCTACCTGCTACAGATTATCAGTGCCTATCAGATCAACATCGCATTGTCATTATAGGGTGTCCCACGTAACTTCAGCCAAACTTTAATAATATGCAATGCAACGTAGCCGGGCAGAACCAAGGTAATGTTGTTTACCATCGCTTGGAGATACTGAGATTTTTTTTGCATTCCACCTAATTACATTATTAGTCTTAATTATTTTATCAACTTCTCAAATATTATAGTTAGATAAAAAGAGCGGCATGAAAAAAATTCCGGAACAGCTTTCTGTCTGTGGTGCATAAAAGTGTTTTTCCGAGCATAAAAGAAGCACGCGAATACACTCAAAATTGCCTCGCGACTGGCCGCTGGAGGCGCTTTACGGAGAGTTGATCGGGATATTCTTTGATCTTTGACTGCCAGTTTAAAGTTCAGAAGTTGAAATTACTTTGGTGACATTGATGTGAGCAATTGTGCAACTTTACCAACACTCACTCTGCAACTTCACCAACCCGCCGAACTTGCCGCACTTGATGTGAGAAGTCTACTGGTCTCTTCGCGCCATTTGATTTGTTGTTATTTTGACCTGAATGCGCTTGGAACGCACCCACGATAAGCGATTGCACAATAATGGGTGGGGACAAATAACAGAAAAGACTAGGTGAAATGAATATCTGATAGTTATCACATTCTGATAAGAAAGGTAGCGGCTGGAAAATGAAAAATACAGAAAACAACAACTCCGAGGTAAATAAAAAAAATCACCAGCCCTTCCCCTGTCGAGAAAATGAGGGTGAGCGAAGAACGTCGTGTGTACCTGACCTACTACTTTTCCTTCCCTTTCCTACTACCTTTCTTTCCCTTTCGTACTACTTGTCGTTCCCTTTCCTTGTACTTTTCCTTCTCTTTCGAGCAACTTTTCCTTCTATTGTGTTCTACAATTATGTGCTTGTCGCTGATGTCGCTTGCGCTCGAGGTCTCGAGTTTGTTCGGCGGCGTGGTTAGAAGCATTCCCCCGCCATTGCCGCTTGCGATTCTTCGAAATTGAATTGCTTCAAAAGTAAATCTGTCCGTCGCGTAAGACAATGAATGGCTCATACCCCCTTACTCAATGGCTGATACCCCCGTAAGCGTGGCCTCCCCATTACGACGTCACAAGAGAAGGGAACGCTGTAATGATGAGCGGCAACGGCGCCAGTTGTGGCAGAACACGACGTCGACGAACGTGGGACCAGTGGCACAAGCGCGTACCGAGCACGAGCACGAGCACAACCCGAGGGGCGCCAACGAGCCAGCAGCGGAAGAAGAAGACGCCGCTCGAGCCAATGCTGATGATGATACCGCGTACGCGTGCACCAACCCCGACAAAGCTACAAAGCTGCGCCTAAAAGAAAAAAAATGCCACAATTTCGCCCGAAAGGCGAGGCATCAATTGCGACAGCAAATTAGTAAAGAGCTGTACGGAGTAAGGATAACAGTTTTATCGGCAGCATAAACTTGGGACACGTTCGCTTACTAGCTTAATTAACAAGCATGGTGTCAGCGCGCACAAGCAAACATGAATAGATCGCACTCGATGACCGCAGAAACCACTGTGAAAACGCTGGTGTGAGTAAGCGCGCAGCTGCAGCGACCGAAGGTTCGTGCGGTCTATCGCTTCAACGGAAACTGAGCGGCGAAAGTACAGCGCATACAAAGTCAAAGTTAAGAGCGGTGTGGTGATCGCTTTCAAGATACGGTGCGCGTGACAGACCGCAGCCGTGTACAGATACGCGGTTGGCGGCAGAGTAGAAGCCGCGCTGCCTTCCCGCTTTCCACCTTTCGCGTGGGAGATTGAGTCGCCAGTTCCCCTTGCGCCCGGTCGCAAGATACGCATTTGTTGCCGCAGCTAAACATCGCCTCCCCTCCCTCCCTCACATCGCCAGACGGCCTTTCGCACGACTGAAGACGCCGCGTTTGATCTCCGCCGTGTGTTCGCTCTCCGTGAAAGCGCACGTCCCTCGCGCGCTTTCACTCATACATGCAGCACACGGCGCGCGGCGACAATTGTATAGCGTTGGACTTTATACGGAACATCACGCCGAGGACGATGGAGACGGCAGAAGTGCGCTTGGAACGCCCATATAATTGCCATCTGGATAAAATAAGAAATAATTGGGAAGGTAATCCATTTCACAGACCATCCGTCATGGTGCTACTCAAAGAGTTTCTCGTAGTGACTTTCTGCAATGCTTTGCATTCTATGTTCTGTTATGAAACCCTGGTTTCCCACATCTGTGCAGCATTGGAGTCATAAGGCAGTGGACAAGAATGTTGAATAAAAAATGGTTATTATCCCCCCGTCCCTCTCTCTCTCCCACTGCAACGTTTTATTCCATAACTTGCATGCAAACATAAATGTGCCTTAGGCTAAGGCCCGAGGAGATATCAGAGAAAGGGTGGTGTTTGTGTGTGTGGAGGGTATTAAGAGAAGTCTTGATATGGAGTAAAGGAAAAAGAAGAACGACACTTAGGCCGCGCGCTCGTGCGCTGGCGCGAGAGCCCGATTTGGCATTGGAAAATATTGCTCGAGCTTTCGAACGCGCAACGCTTCGTGACATATTGCAGCATGCCGGAGAAAAAAGGATTCGTGCGAGTTCCAGCTATGAGCATCGATGTATCCAGTGGCAGTGGCATTGGAATTAACTTTCTCCGTGCCTGCGCACCCAGCTTCTCAGAACCGCCGCCATCCCGCAAGACGCATTCGTCGACTCTACTGGTTCCGCGACCGCAATCGGCGAAAGACATTTCAAGCTGCGTGGCCATCAACGACGTCCACCCAGAGAACCGGAACATCGTGGTCCAGCCTTGGAACGAGGTAGAGAAACGGGCTTGTGACAGCGGCGCAGGACGCCGGAGGAGACTGTTCCCAAGGCCCGAGTGCGACCTGCTCGTTGAGATGGACGTCAGGGATACCTTGCGTGATCGCAGTACAACGCAGAAATCCCAGCACCAGATGGTGGTCAACGCAGGAGGCCTGCCGATATGCAGGTAAAAAAAAATTCTTGTTATATGAATCAAGTACTAGGACCACTGCGAACACCCTCAGTGAAAAGGCCGGAATAATTTTTTGTCGATACGGCGGGGGAGATGTCATTTAACGGCTTTGGTTGTCTTGTGCAAGAAATGAAAAGCCTTTCTTTTTTATAGGGACCTACAAAGAAGGTATACTTTGATACATCACTTCTGATTCGCATAGCAGCGCGATTGATGGTCAAGCTAGAGTACACGGCGCAACGCTTTAAGCTACAACATTTTTTTTGTTTGTAAGCAATAAATAAGCTGTTCTCGCAGTACAATAATAAAGTTTGGTCAGAAAATACTCATAATCATCATCATCATCAGCCTATATTTTATGTCCACTGCAGGACGAAGGCCTCTCCCTGCGATCTCCAATTACCCCTGTCTTGCGCTAGCGTATTCCAACTTGCGCCTGCAAATTTCCTAACTTCATCATCCCATCTGGTTTTCTGCCGACCTCGACTGCGCTTCCCTTCTCTTGGTATCCATTCTGTAACCCTAATGGTCCACCGGTTATCAATCCTACGCATTACATGGCCTGCCCATCTCCATTTCTTTCGCTTAATGTCAACTAGAATATCGGCTATCCCCGTTTCTCTGATCCACACCGCTCTCTTCCTGTCTCTTAACGTTAGGCCTAAGATTTTTCGTTCCATCGCTCTTTGTGCTGTCCTTAACTTGTTCTCGAGCTTCTTTGTTAACCTCTAAGTTTCTGCCCCATATGTTAGCACTGGTAGAATGCAATGATTGTACACTTTTCTTTTTAACGACAGTGGTTAGCTCCCAGTCAGGATTTGGTAATGCCTACCGTATGCATAATGATACTAATGCATAAAATAATAATGAGTCGGTAATCGCACGCATTTCACAGTTGCGGCCATGTTCCAGAGAGCCACAATGTTCAGACACTGACATTGTCAATGAATGTATCCGTAATATGCACTTCTTAAGGCACCGCGTAGGACGCGTCTACCAATCAAGCCGAGAAGTGTCCCCGCCTAAAGAGTATAGTTTTACACCGAGGTTACGAGTAAAAGAGGATAATCAATACTGACAACTCTTCTTGTACATTGCATATAGCATTGCTGCACAAGGCACCTTTAATTCTAAACGCCCCTCGAAAAAAATGAGTTCATATTCACTTAATGTGGGAAAGAAGGCATAGCCCGCCGAAGACTCATTTATTTTTGATGGTATCACAAAAAAAGGAAAGCCGTAAGAAACAGATAAAAAGAGGGCATACATGTGCCAAGGAGAACCTGTCCATCAATTGGTGCTTGTACGTCTATTAGACCTAATTTAAGAATAGCACCCACTATGCATATTCGTGTATTCGAGCTTTGGTGGCTTTGGGTAAGCATTTACTACATATCTAATTGCCAGTCTCAGGACAAATAAGACATAATGTTGCCGTTTAAATTTATTTTAGTGCTTGAAATTGAGTTCTTCTGTATTAATCGATACAATTGCCTTCATGCACCTTTATTAGCGATACAATTTATACCAAAATATATAGTTGGAGAAGTTTATTTCGCTGTATGGAAAGAAAACAAAATATTGCTAGAACATGCACAATTTACGATTCCGTGTACAATATGGCTGCCACACAAGCGGAAGGAGGGAAAGAAAAGCACACACACACACACACACACACACACACACACAACAGGGGAATATTGAGACCTTCCTTGTTAAACAAGGCGCCTTTTGTGCGGCCGCACTGTTCCACGTGGTCAACATTCGATTATAAGCGGCTGTATGTGGTAAGTTCCCTAGTCAAAAAAAAGAAAAGAAAGAAATAGGAGACGTACTGCATTTCGATGGGAGCGAAATGCGAAAACACCTGTGTACTTAGATTTTGGCGCGCGTTAAAGAACCCCTGGTGGTCCGAATTATTCCGGAGTCCCCCACTACGGCGTGTCTCATAATAGATCGCGGTTTTGGCACGTAAAACGCCATTTTTATTTTAAATAATAGGAGACGTAATCAAGATGCTGCCAACTGTGGCACAGGACAGTGCACTGTGAATCTGCATTAAAGCGCAGTGGCGCATTTAAAAACATGTCGTTTCAAGCGCGTTTCAAAAGAAATCGTTCACTTAAATCGTATATTGCCAACGCAGTTCGGACGAGTTGATTACGCGTGGAGTCGACGCTGGCGTGAAAGGGATTCGCCAGAGCATGGAGTGCTGTGCACTTGCCTCTCCCAAGTACCGCATTGGTGTCTTGGGCTGCAAGCCGCACATCCCCCTGTGCGACACGCTGACGTACTGGTTGACGACAGCCGAGAGTAACAGTGGCATAGATGGCGTGCCACCTGGTCACCACACCCTCCTGCACGCGAGCTAAGCGAACGTCGAGTTCAACAGAAACGTGGAAGGCCAGCAGTTAACTCTTCAATAACAATTCTGTTAGCCTGGTATCTTTCGAAAGAGACATTATGTACGGAGGCCAGCTATTCCTTTATCGCTGGATCCAATCCCGGACGCGGTGGCCGCATTTCGATGCAGGCGAAATGGGAAAACGGCCGTGTGCTTGCGCTGTAGTGCACGTTAAAGGACCCCAGGTGGTCAAAATTGATCCGCCGCCCTCCACTACGGCATGCATCATATTCAGAACTGGTTTTGGCACGTAACACCCCGAAAAGAAGAACAGCTATTTCTTTGTGTCCCGAACGAGTAAGTTGGTGTGCGGAAAAAGCAAGTTATAGCGTGTGGGAAAAAATAGCTGTATTTAAAACAATAACAAAGAAAGAAATAATATAAAAACAAGGAGGAACAATTTAGCAAGGTAAGCCCTTACAGCCAGCCAACGCTCTTCTGTGACCCTCTACAATGTCGAGTCTTCTATGTATTTTTTCATTCAACCATGGTATCGTGCATCTGGCCGGAACTGGAGCAGTAGAAAACCGCACAAAATTAAAAATATATTAATTGTCACTTTCCATTTCTGTGACGTGTTTTATTCTCCAGCTTTGTGGCTAGGTTCATCGTGTTTTCGGCTAAAACTCAAGGAGACATGAGAGACAAAGTCACTACACAAAGCTTAAAAAGAAGGAAAGAGAAAATCAGAACGACACTAAAAGGCCAACTGTAACGAAATTTCCCTTGGGCTAAACGGGCTATAAATGCATAGCATATGCTATGAATGCAATCTTGGCGAAGTCGCAGGGTGGTAATTTTCTCATTTTCTTATTAACAGGCTTTACACAGCGACTAAGCAGAAAACACATGCGCCTCGCGGTAGTGATGCGGATATGGCGAAAGTCCCGGAACCGTACACGACCGGTGATGTCTCAGTTTCGCCTGTAGGCGCTCAGGTGCATCGCTCGCTCAGCATTTTCAATTAGAAGGGAGTCTCTCGTGATGTGCTTTATCGTTGTGCACGTGATTTGAGCTGTTCCAAGAATGCCGACGCGTTGCGGGTCCGTTGGGTGCTCGAACACGTACTCGAACACGAGCGATGTCTGTGCAGTACGAAACGCTGCGCAGAGGAAGGCAGAACACGTCTTTACTATCCCAGCTTTCAGGGCGCAAGCGTGCACCGCGCCGCAGCGGGCAAGTGCGACGCGGACCATCCAACGTACGCACAGCACGTAAACTGCAGTTGACGAAGCTTCATAGGCTACATTTCACAAGCACAGTCACTCACCTGTGCAAGAACGCCGCTGAGAAGTCCTTCGACCTTTGCGCTGGAGTAATGTGCCAGAGCGGTACGTGCTACCCGAGGAAGCAAGCAGCAGCAGCCTGCGGTGCCTATACCGCATGTCACCCAGGTCCTGCGCGACGAGACACCGAGGCAGCAGCAGCGGCCACCAAGGCCGGCAGGCGCGCGCAGCAGCTAAGCCCAGCGGGGGTGAGAGAGAGAGGTACGGAACGCGCGCCGGCTTCCGAGAGCGAGAGTAACGTGGCGTCGCGGCTGTGTCCTCGCCCCTCACGCAACACCCGGAGCGCTAGCGCGGCAGCAGGTGAACCCTTTCGCCCGCTCTGCTCCCTCGAGCGTCGCAGGTGACGTGGCGGCACAGCCAATGGGAATTCAGGTGCCCTTTCGCTGCTACAGACGCCGCCTGCTATCTCGCTCATTGGGCCATTTGATGCTTTCGCATCAATAAATATTGTTTAGGGCGAGTTTACGCGGTCTCCGCACGCGTTGCCACTTCGCGACGTTTACCGCTCTGCAACCTTGTTCAGCGTCATATATCACCGATGCTTTGACTATGGTTGACTAGTCTGCCTGGCTTTATTGACGATGATGAGCAGCTGCGTCACGCTAAGTCATTTTATTTGCTTCGCAGTGTCGGTGGTATACATTGCTGCAGTCCTCCTTTCTTAAGGCAAAAGCTAAGTTTAATGTCGCAAAAAAAGCATCGAAGCTCTAATAAATGACAAATAAAAGCGATATCACAAAACCGCTGTAACCTGTTCCTATTCAGACATCTAACTCTGATAAAAATCAAGTTATACACACGGCTCATAAAGGTATTACTATTTTCAGAATATGCATTTTGTAACACGCTCATCAATATTGGAAAAAAGCTTTTGTGAGCTGTCGGCTCCATGACACATTTGCCTATTTACGATGAACAAGAATACAAAGCTCACTGAACAGAGAGGTTTTTGCTCTGGATTTATGACTTTGCAAATTTATGATTTATGCTTTATTTTTTTAAATAGAGCGATTTGTGGCACTGTTTGTAGGAACTATTAGGCCTGAAATCACGATTCTGCTCCACAGTTCGATGGAATTATTATTGTTCTACTAAAAGGAAGTTATTTCCTTCGAAAATGATTCAGTTAGACGTTGTCTAGCTACAGCATTTCTCCGTTTCACATCTACGGTATTTGAACGAAGAAATCGGAGTAGATGGCAAAAGCCTGTACTTCGCGGCGTTAGTTCCAGCTATGCGCTAAACGCAACTTTCCTCTAAGTGATACTGTGATGCACTGTTCAGCCGCGCTGGAGAACGCCATCTGCTTCTTTTCTTTCTTCTATCTTTCAGTTCGTGCCAATTGTTCCATTTCAAGCTTTACCTTCACATACTATCCATGCGGCCTCTTTAGTGTACATAAGTACGCACAGCATAGTGGCGGTATGCGGGATGTAAAACATTAAGACATGATGGTGGGCAAAGTATGTGTAGCAAGTTCATTAGTTTCTTATTACACGAATTATTTCACATTAGTATTGTATAAAGATGGGACCGGAAAGTTCTCACAGGAGTTGTAAAAGGGGCCCCTAGGCTACTTGCTTTTATATAACCATAATGAGCGAATTATTAAAGAAAAAGCGAAAAAGAAAGTGTTCTTTTTTTTCAGTATTCAGCAATCGTTGCTATCATAGTAATAAAATCTCAGATTACCAAGCACTCGTGTTTTATTTAGGTATAGATTTTGATGATTATTCAAGCGGATCGATGCTCATCGTATAGGGGAATTTGTGATTTTAATTTCATGTTACATGTAAGAATGTATGAATGCAGCATTTAGGTCAGACAATAAATAGGTAGAGCTGCAGAAATGCAAGGTACGTTTAAAAGCAGCAGGGACTACTTCGATTTATAGTGCTTTTCATTGAATAGCACTGCCCACATTGTTAAAGTGCAATGAGCAAGAGCTGATTGCCATAGAAGCCAAGCGCAGAGCTCGAGATTCCTAGAAAGACCTCCTTCGAATTATTTCGGGCATGCATGATGAAAAAAACACAACTGAGTAGAGAGACGTTGACTATTCTTGTTTTTCCCGGGTTAAGGATGACAAGCCCCATCATTCTCTTGATTCAGAAGGTGAAGTTTGTTTTGAATGAAAGAGGGAAATCTTCATTTCAATATGCGAAGTCTTGTGTAAATTGTTGCGCCACAAAAGCGCATAACATTTCGTTCATTTTCGTCGATCGTGTGTTGTCCATGCAGTTTGACGGAGTCGATTGCGCGTGGAGTGGGAACTGGCCTGAGCCGAATTCTCCTGGCCCTGGAGTGCGGCGCCGTGGCTTCACCGGAGTATCGACTTGGCGTCTTGGGCTACATGCCGCAAATCCACGCCCACGACACGCTGTCTTGTCGGCTGACAACGCTGTGTTGTATTAAGGCCGAGCGTAACAGCTACATGGACTGCATACCATCTAAAAGCAGCTGCTTTTGGAGGCTAAACACCAGGTGAGCCAAATTGCAATGCAACAAGAATGCCGAAGGACAGCAGTAGCCTCCATTCATATGAATTCGATTTGTGGGAGTTTTATCAGAAGCCGCATACGCTGGGTGTGCTATTCCTTCAGTGGTGGGACTATGGCGGCTTTTGTAAATGCCATATCGATGCTTGGACATGGATATGGCCATGTAGGCTATATTTATTAGCGCCTAATTTGGAGCCGTTTAGCTTTCACAGCGAAAGGTGTTAACGTGAAGAGAGAGTATAAATAAACGGCTATCGTTAGAAAATATTTCCAGCATCAACATTCAATTTTTTCATGTTGCAGGCAATTGAAAAGTGAAAAAAAATGCATCAGGTTCGTAACTCAATAACACAAACTAATCTAAGGTTTCTATATACCGCAATCTTATGCATCCGACTACTAAGGTTAAGAGTAACAGTAATGATTTATTTCGAATAGGGAAGTGAACAGGGAAAGGCTGCAGCCATCGATCGTAACTGCCTTACTTTTCACTGGCGACATGATTAACACCACGGCTGCAGTAAAAATAGTAAGAGGTGTAATATAGAGATGAGATTTTTAGAAAAATATTCGTTACATTTTTTTTTTCAAAAAGGAATTGTTAATGAATGGCACAAGGTATTTGAGTTGTGATGATTTTTGGGGGGAGCAGGCATGAAGGTGCGTGTTAGTTTAGCGCGTCTTAAATATTTGTTGGAAGTTTTTCAACTCGCACGGAGGTGTATGTTAGTGTAGTGTGTGACTGCCTAGTGAAGTTTTTATTCACTTGGCGGCGATGTGCTCGACGTACAGGTTTTCAGATGCTGCGGTCGTTCCTGGGGTCCCAGGATCCGAGCGCACCGACGACGATCGCCTCCACGGACACCGTCTGGAACTTCCGCAGCAGGTACTCCTGGACGGGCTGGCACTTCTCCTTCTTCTTCTGGCGGGCCTCGTTCAGGGGTGCAAGCTGGTTGTCAAACAGGCAGGTCACGTCCACGGTGATCGCCTCCTCAACCCTGCAAAGAACAAGATCGGAACGGAGGTTAGTCGTGCCCACTGGCCTATCTTGTGGGTGACAGTGAAACACTTTCATCTAAGCCAAAAGGCCGAGAAGCGACCGCATCTCGATGGAAGCGAAATGCAAAAACGCCCGTGTGCTTGCGTTGTAGGGCACGCTAAAGAACCTCAGCTGGTCGAAATCAATCCGGAGCCCCCCACTACGGCGTGCCTCATAATCAGAAGTGGTTTTGGCACGTAAATTGCCAGAAAGAAAGAAGAATATAGAGAAGGGGGTCAAAGAGGTGAATGATACATCACATGTCGCTTGGAAGTATAACACTAACTTGTGCGTAGGGCTTTTGCAAAACCCCTATAAACAAGTTAGCAACATTACGTAGGCTCGGTTGACTTCAGACGGTTTAAAGGAAGCAATTTGCCGAATTGTCGTATATTTTGCACGGAGTTTGGAGTGCCAAGCTTAGTGAGCAATTTTTTTTTAATTTACCAGTTGTGATTTCTTCTAAAGTCTCCTTCCCAAATTTGGTGCAACTTAGTTTTGTCTCCTCAACTAAATATAAGTTAGTGTAATCGATTCATTGGTGGTTTACTAATAGCGCGTGCTTCTGATGCATATCTTAGGGAAATAGGAGCTAACTCATTGTGAGACCTTCCTCTTAGGGCTGGGTACAGTTTACCCCGTCGCTGACGTGATGCTGATCAGATGATCTACCTTGGGTAGAACAGTTTCTCGCACTGGCCGACACCAGCATGGACCTTTTATTCATTTTATTTATGGCATGCCTGCTTCGCCCATGCGGGCATTACAGCAGGAGGGTTACATTGTAACTTCTTCTTTCTGGGGTTTTAAGCGCCAAAACCAGTTCTGATTCTGAGGCACGGCGTAGCAGAGGGCTCCGGATCAATTTGGACCACCTGGGGTTCTTTAACGTGCGCAACAACGCAAGCACACGGGTGTTTTGCATTTCGCCTCCATCGAAATGAGGCCGCCGCGGCTGGGATTCGAGCCCACGACCTCGTGCTCAGCAGCGCAACGCCTTAGCTAACTGAGCCACCGAGGCGGGTAGGGGTTAAAAGAATAAACAAGTGATTACATGCCTAAAGCGCAATAAAAAGCATTGTTGTTTTCAATATTACTCTTGTTAATCGAAAGAGTTTTCCATTATCGTATATATTGAACAAAAAAAGAATACCGAAAAATGTCACCCCTGAAAGGGAATTCGCGGACTTTGAGAGCATGGTCGTGTCTCATCGACAAATAAGTAGACAACTTAATATATCTCTCTCTCAATTTGTGTTTTAGAATATTGAACAGCGTGAAAATTTTTCAACCTGACATTTTTTCGTCGGTGTTTTAATGCTGACCACGATAAATTAATTTCACTTTCTGTCATACTTAACGTTCGACTATAATTAAGAAGTTATTATTAAGTTTTAGATATTCCAAGCCATCGAGTTCCCAACAAAAGAGTTCTGCCAAACAGCTGCTGACGGTGCAGGCTCCGAATGCACTTTCAAAGCGAAGCTTAATTTGTTTGCCTCTAACTTTGACTTTTCCACTGCTTCTTCTTCTCTTCTTCTTGCTTGCTTGCTTTCTGCTGCTGCTTGCTACTGCTGCTACTGCTGTCTGTCACGCCACGTCGGTAGGTGGTTCAGAGAGTGTACATGCATACCAGGAGCGCGGCAGAGGGAAAAGACGACTTGAGAAACTCGTTTGGACCTTTCCATTGAGTTGCCACAATACCCTCTCGAAAGCTGTAATTATCCGTGAACCCCCCGCAAAAGCATTGCACAAGCTGCAGCGCTTACCTTTGGACTAACGCGCAACAGGCCAGAGGGGAGGTGTACATAGAATGATAGAGGACGCGTGTGGAGCTTCTTTCACGCTCGGAAGAACACTTTTAGGTAGCACGTATTGAGCAACAGAAAGCTGTGTCTGGAGTTTTTCATTTTGTTCTACGATTTTCTCATTTACACTTTTCATATAATTATGATAATTAAGAAGTTGATTAAATAATTAAGACTAATTATCTAATCAGGCGGAAAGCAAAAAAAAGCTTACTATCTCCGAGCGACGGCAAACATTACCTTGGTTCTGTCCAGGTATGTAGCATTTGCATACTTTAATAATTTGGCCCAAGTTAACTGAAACACCCTGTATATGATATTCCGGAAGTGGTCACCTATCAAATCGACACTTCTGTACCCGCCGTGCGTGGCTATGAAGTTGCTCGAGGTCGCGTGTTCATGCAATCGCGACAGCGGCATCCGCATTTCAACCTGGGCGAAATGCGATAACACTTTTGCACTTAGATTTAAGTGCACGTTCAATAATCCCGGGTGGTGAGAATTATTCCAGAGTAGCCGCACCACGTGTCTGAGAATCAAATTGCGCATTTAGCATGGAGAGCCCTAAAATTTAGAAGTTTCACACTTCTGCCACAATGCCATGCACCGTGTGAGGCAATGCCAGTATGGCTATGAAGAGTGGCGCACAAGAACGCTTCAAGCAAACAACTCTCGCTGTGTGTTCTGTGTACAATGTTGACAAACACAAGTGGTACATGCAAGTTAACGCTTAGTATCAATTTACCACTCTCGTATTGCAATAAATGCGGGAGAACTTAAACACTGGCCGTCAACATCAGCGCCAATTGTCGTCAATCAAAGCAAACAGCCCAGAATGGTTCGTTTACTTTGATTGCCACAGTGCGTGGGATGTCCAAAATTTTTCACTTGTGCATTTTATGTATAATTCCCAATGATAATTGTGAAAATAAAAAAAACTATATTGTAATGAATTCTGGAATACGTGCCAAAGCCACAACCACAAAGGGCATGCCACAGTGGAGGTCTTTTGGTTAATGTCCACCAGTGGGGATCCTAAACGCGCGCTGTGTACACGGTACAGCAGCATTTTCACCTTCCGCCTCTTTAGGAATGTGGCTGCCCTGGCTGGCATTGAAACCACATACTCGTACTCGGAAGCGGAATGCCATAGAGACTGAGCTACCACGGAGGGTGATATTTAAGATGATACGATACGTATTCTGCAGGCAGTAGCCACTTATTTGGTCTCTTCTCTGTTATATAATGGAAAGATTAACGTGGCCTCTCCTAAACTTCCTTTTAAAATACAGGAAAACAATGTATAGACATGTTATACGCATTTAACTGTATTTGTTATGTCATTAACTTTTATCGCCTTGGTTAAGTTAGAAGGCATTGGTCTGCATGTCCAAAAAGCGCTGCCAACAGCAGTGTTTCACGTCATAAACAATTTTCGCGAAATCCATAGTACCAGAGTCCTTTGATGCTTTGATATTGGCAGCAGAGTCGAAGGGTTGACCCCGAGTCTCTAACCGCTGAGTACACGGGAAACTCAAGCGCCCTCGCGTGGATCGGAGGGTCTTCGTATGCTTCTTCACTGGCGCCCGTCAAAGCAGGTGCCGGCGCATAGCGCGTATTCGTCTGCTTTCTAATTACGTGGCCCCTGTTGCAAGGTGTGGCAATATTATCTCCCCTCGGAAGAGCATCGACTCGATGCTAAAAGCAGCACACACGATTTACTGGGCGAGCGTAGAAGTAAACGCACAAAGACACATGCACAAACAAACGCTTGCTGACGTGCAGTCATAGAACGAATGGTAAAGTCACTGATACAATGATTGTCTACGACAAAAATAAATAAAACAGAACGACAAGATCCACAAACTGTGGTGGTTATGGTGCGCGGTATGGTTTCAGAGGCACAACGTGCACAATCTCGGGTAGTGTCTTTCGACTTCGAGTTGGTTGGCTGCCGTCAGGAAGAACCTCGTAATTGACGTCACTTACCGGCTCAGTTTCTTGGATAGGCCTTTGCAGCGAACAGGAGTCCAGACCCGAACCCGAACCGTTGCTCCTTCAAGTTCGTGCCAGCCAGTTGGCGTGCTTCCTCGGTTGGCTGTATACGAAGAGCTCAGCGTCTTGGTCAAGAAGATCAGAGCTGTCGCATGGAAGCATTGCTTCAAGGATGGTCTGGACTTCACAACCGTATATAAGGCAGAACGGCGTGGAGCGTGTGGTCTCTTGCGTAGCGGTGTTGCACGCAAACGTTACGTACGAAAGTACTTCATCCCACGTTTTGTGCTTTACGTCTACGTACATAGACAACATGTCAGTCATCGTTTTGTTGAGCCTTTCGGTCAGGCCATTTGTCTGCGGGCGATAGGCAGTCGCCTTTCGATGCGTCGTGTAAGTTAATTGGAAAACGTCTTGAATGAGCCCTGCCGTAAATGCCGTTCCTCGGTCGGTAATGACACACAAAGGGGCGCCATGACTCAATCAAATGTTGTCCACAAAAAATTCCGCAACCTCGGAAGCAGTGCCCCGAGGCAGAGCCTTTGCTTAAGCATAGCGCGTTAAATAATCTGTGGGGATGATTATCCATTTCATCCCGGAAGATGACCGACAAAACCGGCCCAAGAGATCCATGCCGACTTTGTCAAATGTTCTTGGATGATGGGTCAATGTGTTTCAGTAATCCCGCAGGTTTCCCAGCTGGCGACTTCCGGTGCTGGCACTGTCGACCGGATTAGACATACCATTTAACAGAAGTGGCGAGTTTGGGCCAATAGCACGATTTTCGCCCTCTAGCAAGGGTATCTGGTGTAGCCTAGGTGGCCAGACGGAGGCTCGTCGTGGCAATATGGATAAAAAAAGCAGCAGATCCAACGAGTTCGAATCTGCATACAGCGACGATTTGTGTGAGTGCATAAAGAGTCGGAACACGAAGCACACGGAAGGCTTTATTCAGGCATTGTAGAGAGTCAAATGCAATTCCACCGCCGCTGCCGTGGATGCACGAGGATGGATGGATGGATGCTTTGAGCGTCCCCTTTGAAAAGGGGTGGTGTGTTGCGACACCAAGCACTTGTTAGTCTTTTGCCTAACGCCCTACCTTTAATTTTTAAGAAAACACACAAATACAAAGTATTACAAACCTCAAGCTTTTTCAACCGTTACTGGGAACTCTTACGTTTCTGTACACCTCCGTTGTTTGTGGTCTCCCTACTTTTCTGCCACCAAACCTCCAACCGGCTCTTAGTGATCTCTATAGCGGACATGTTTACTTCCCCCCTGCTATCCCTGAACCCAAGGGCTTCAAGTAGGTCAGAGGAGCGTTGACTGGTAGCCGGATAGATTTCTTCACATTCCCAATAAAACATGTTCCATCATTTCTCTAGCTCTACCGCAGCAAGCACATGCGTCTTCATCCTTGGTGTACCTCGCTTTATTAATACGCGTTCTAAGGCATCCTGATCTCGCGTCGAAAAGTAAGGAGCTTCCCTTTAAGTTATCATAAATTGTTTCCGCCCTGATTTCGTTTTTTTGTCTTGAGGTAGTTAGTCATAGCAGGTTTCTTTTCCATTGCCGCCACCCATGACACTGTCTCAGCCTCTCTCACATTGCGTTTGACGTTCTTCGTTGCCGTGTTGTGACCATACCGGTCGCATACTTGCTGGTAAGCTTCCTAGTTCTTTTTCTCCACTGTGAGTCAATGTTTGGCCTGTACAAATACCTGAACACCCTCATGCATCCCATATACTTTCTTCCATATTCCTCAGTCGTTCTTAAAAATCAATTTTACTCTGAGCCGCCCTTACTTCAAAATTTGGCCAGCCCATATCACCCTGCACAGCTTGACTTCATCACCGTGACTTCAAGCAAACAACCGCATTTTCAAATGTAAGCCTTGGAACCATTACTCCTTTTCACATACTCCGGAGCACATTGTACCTATTGTATCGCCATAACGCTCTATGCTTTAGTATGGCGAAGATGCGTGAAGGCGAGCGCCGTCTGGTGGTGGTGCAATGGTTGAAGATGAAGATCGCGGGGAGTCCTGGCGTTTTTATGGTTATTTTTTCCTGCACGCCCGCCGCGACCACCGCCGCGAATGCGCGGAGGTGAGCGCCATCTGGGGGTGGTGCAAGAAATCCAGTGGCGGGGACTGTGACATGGCACGTTCTCCGCTGTGATTGGTTGGCCCATTCGGCAAGAGGACAGCCACGCAGGACCCAAGGTCACGGAAACCCGGCTAGGTTCACAAAGAAGAGCTTCGCTTTTAAAAGTATTCAAGGACTTTGGTAGCACTCATAACGTTATAATATCGCTTTCAGCAGACTAAAGAAGTGTTTTGGTTTACCGGAGGAGTAAAGTCACTTATGTGCGCATGAGCAGCACATTCTGTCGTACAGCTACATGCTGTTGCTTCTCCAATACTTTACTATACGGCGCAAATGCGATAATACTGTATGCGATAATTACCACGAAAGTGTGGTAAACCGTCTTGTCTAGAAGATAACAACAGAAACCGTCGCTTAAATCCGCTGAAAAGCGTTGACGGAATATTGTATGTTTTTAAACTAATTCAATGAATCGCATGCCCTTAGCAATATCAGGCTTACGTCGACTCTCAACAGTAGTTAAATCGCTTATAGCGCATGTGAAGGATGGAAACAGCAAACAACGAACGTATATGGGAATTTCGATGGCACGTCAATGACGGCGTGTGATGCCGAAAGAATGGGCTTTTCTCGAAGCGTCTATTCTGTAACAATATCAAAATTATGCAAATTAGAATGTTTTTAGCTGCAGAAAGCCATTTTTCTTACCTACCGCAATGAGGAGTCTAGAAATCTTGTCTGAAAAGCTAACGAAGAAGATAATCATCTGAAGCAGAAGACAACCAGCCAGATATTAAATGTTTTAACGGTAGAATTATTGTGTTAGATGCTTGTGACGAGTGTTGATACTTTTAAAACTCACGATTTCCGTCAATAAATGCATTTGGTGCAACAGTAAGTCTCGGCAGGCAGACGTGTTCTATAAGAGTTATTTCTGCATACCACACTGAAATTATGGTATGATCAGTGTAGCTTCCTCTCTTGCTTTTTTTTCAGTTTTCTTTTTTGCATCTGTGTGAGTCACAATTTGCATATGAAGCAGCCGACAACTATTTCCTTTGCACTTCAGTCATACATTATCTTTTCTCTTTTGGCAGGTCGCCTCCTTTCAGAGTCGCCGGAGTACTCTGTTGTAGCCGTCGCAGGCCAGCCAACGTTGGCAGGATGCGCCGGTCAGTTGGTGCCATTTCAGTTCTGTCCGACATTCTGTCTCCAAAAAGTCTTGGTCATCGCGCCAGAGCAGCAGCAGGCGCACTCCAGTGACTTGTTTCACCACGGCTTCGGTGTAGTTTGTATGCCGAGAAGCTGGGCCTCAGCGTCGTAGCTTCCTTTGTGAACAGCGGCGTATACGCAAACTTTCGTCACTGGTACCGGGGTCGCACTCGTCGCTTGTCGTGGTTCGAGCATGGAGTCTGGAGGCTGACGAAGAATGTTCCAAGCCACCGTAGCGAGGCCACTACGCGCCACGCGTAGTGGCCTCGCTACGGTGGCGATTTCATGCGTGATTTTTTCAAGCGATTTCATGCGTGATTTTTAGTGTTAATTCAACGTACTTATGTTAACTCAAATTGCTTCCATGATCTGTAAATACAGATTTTGGTGTTGATCATGCTTTTTTATAGGCGGTTAAGTCCCCCTTGTTGAATGCTGGACGCAAGAAATAACTGAAGGCACATCTCCGGCCCGAGGAGAATGGCCATAGCACGCACGCATCGAATGGTGATATTCGGGGTAGCCTCACATTTTCTTTTTTTGGCCAACTTCTCTTTCTGAGCTTTTTAGTTGCTTTGGCTTCAAAACAAACTTAACATTTGCTATTGCGGTGCCACATATCCTTAATGAAGGAGAAAGATTGTTTATGCTATAGGCTACATAAAAAATTGTTACGTTTTTCATGTCGACACATTGAACTACAGAATATTTCTTACCACCATAGTGTTTCTGCACTTCCACTTAGAAGTAGACGATGTTTTTGCATTTCGCCCCCTCGGAAATACTACTACCGTCAATGCCGCGATCGAACCCGCTACCTGGAGCTCAGCAACATAATAGCCACTGAGTTACCATGGCGTTAGAAGGTTTCCTCTTGAACGCATTTTAGACAGACGGTGGATATGAGTGCCGGCTCTCAGTCCATGACCTTAGTAGCATCATTGTTGAGCAGTTCGGCTATAAATAGCCCAAACATACCTTTCTTCATGGCACGAGGTGACGTTATATCCGCTTCGCTTCACGCTATGTTACTGCGGCATCCATCCGGGAATGGGTGGAGTCAGACGGAATTTGGACACAGCTGTCGCGTGGGGAAGAGAGAGAGAGAGAGAGAAAGAAAAAGAAAAGACAAGGAGGTTAGCCAGTAAAGGGGTAAAGGGAATAAAAGCTTTTTCATAAAATAAGGGGGAGTCACCCGTGTGGTGGCTCAGTGATGGTTTTGCCGTGAAAAGGCCTGTTTACCCGCCGCGGTAGCTCAGTCAGCTAAGGCGTTGCGCTGCTGAGCACGAGGTTGCGGGATCGAATCCCGGCCGCGGCGGCCGCATTTTGATGGAGGCGAAATACAAAAACGCCCGTGTGCTTGCGTTGTAGTGCACGTTAAAGAACCCCAGGTGGTCAAAATTAATCCGGAGCCCTCCACTACGGCGTGTCTCATAATCAGAACTGGTTTTGGCACGTAAAACCCCAGAAAGAAGAAGAAGAAAAGGCCTGTTATCAGGTGCATATGGACGGCGGTAAAGAAAGTGCCATTTTGTAACGAGGTGGCGCATGGTCTTGCCATCTCACAATCTGGAGTTCCACCTTATTATGTCCAAGCTCTTCAGCGTGGGTCTCTCGATCTCGATGACCACCCCTGTGAAGATTTACCACCGCCTAAATCTAACCTTAAAATGGCACAAGTACGCCGCTTCCTCAAGTACATTCAGGGGGAGAGACTCAAACATGTCGCTTCTCAAATCTTTAGGGGTCTCACCCTCCGCCGATCCTCGGAATTATTCATAAACAATGTACGTGCCAACACAGACACTACCCCTGACATAATTCACAAATGGCAGACGTTCGCTGACCGAAAGAACGGTATTCCACGGCGGCAGCATTTTTATGTGGGCGAAATGCAGAAAACACCCGTTTACTTTGATTTAGGTGCACGTTAAAATACCCCTAGTGATCCAAATATAATCCGGAGCCCCCACTACGACGTGCCTCATAATCATATAGTGGTTTCGGCGCGTAAAAGACCATAATTTCATATTTTTTTAAAGAAGGGCATTGACACGTCGGCCCCTCGAATACGTACCTTCTACAATGTGTAGGCGAAGTCCACTTGCAGCATTTCATTTTACACAGTCTCACCTTCAACCTTATCGACACGTGAACAATATTGTCCTACATCGCCATATTAAACCTTTACGGAATGACATTCTCGAAAACCCCGGTCACCTAGTCACGTTAACCTACTTCGGCTTTGCAAGCGGCCTGCCTCGCTTGATTTAGTGGGTGGCTAATTCTACTTCGTCATTCACACACACACACACACACACACACACACACGCACACACACGCACACACACACACACACACACACACACACACACACACATGGACACACACAGACAAGCACACATGCACGCACACACAAACACACTGACGCAAACACGCACTCCCACACAGACACACAAGTACGCACACACACCACACACATGGAGAAGCACACAAACACATGTACACAAACACATGCACACATCCGCACGCATCTACACACACACACACACACACACACACACACACACACACACACACATACACACAGCATTCTGTTGAAGGTGCTTCAGGGCCATATTCTTTAATCTTCTATTTCATTTTCCACCATTCAGGCCTTTTGTGATTGGCTCTAACATGACTCTCAAGCCGTTGTTTCACGGTTATCGTTGAGATCGAGCACTCTCCGAGCCTTTTGATGAAAGAACAATAGAAAATCCCGCCTCCAAGCTTTAGGCTCCATTTGCTTGCAGGGGCACGAGAAGCCCGGAATACCATTCTTGCTTTCCCCTTGTTTCGGCTAACGCGTTATGTATAACACGTTAAAATATGAGTAAAAATGTAAGTCTCATATTGCTGCATTGAGATTGCAGCGTACGAATAAGTAAAGACTGAAAGACGAAGATCTCAGAGCTATACGCGGACGCTGTTCACTGTAGGGAAAGAAGGGTGACCGATATCATCACACGAGATCGATCTTCTGTCGTCTGTCGGTTTTTAAAGAAGGGGTGTGAAATTCACGCAGCATCATTTGTTTCCGAAATCTAGCCCATATGAAACCTAATGCCGGTAGGATTTCAATAACTGGGCCATTCAGGGAGGCTTTCGCCAATGAATCTGCCATTTTGTTTAGAAAGAGACCCTTGCGCTTTGTCACAAAAGAGCGCGTAATCCAGGCGCGCGCCGCGTGTCACGCAAGCCAGCGAAAGAACACGCCGGCCCCGCGGCAACTTCAACAGCACGAACAACGCGAACAATGGCGCCTGGACGTCTAGAAGAGCCTCGACGAAGCGACGTTAACCGGAGAGAGAGAGAGAGCACACGCGCGCGCCGAGACACCTTCTCACCCGGCGAGTCGAGACATTACTACAGCGTGAGCATGCACCAACAGGATGAGTCATCACCCCCCCCCTCGAGAATGCTCCGGCAGCGGCGGTCGAGGGTACGAGAAAAGACTCGAAGGTTGCCAGGCTTTGGCCATGCTAAGAGATCACGACTGCGATAGGAAAGTTCGAGAACGCCTGTGGAAGCTATATAACCGCCGGGCGAGAATCGTCAGGGGAGTTCAGGGAGTTCAGTCCGCACCGGTGAAGTGATGTAACGTGAAGACCAAGCGTCTTCGGAAGAAGGCGATTCCCCGGCCAGCTAGTCGACGAGTTCATCGAGCGTCTGCATTTCCGGAAGAAGTTCCTTCTTCGAGATTGGTCCCGAGCTACGCCGAGATCGTCTGACTCCAAGACCAACTCTGGTGAATACGATTGGACACTTAGTGTTCCTTTTCATTTTGTACTTTACGTGTTGGACTCTTAGTGCTTGTCGTTAATTATTTTCCTGTGTTTTGTGAATACCCATCTGATTTGTATTGTGTTGTGTCTAGCCTAAGTGTGCAAGTGTGTGTGTAACTGCCTTGTGTGAAGAATATATTTTGTTGTGTTTTGACAACTCTGGGCTCTGACTCGGTCTTTGGACAGCAACAGGCGTTCGCTGGCGCACCAGAGGGCCCATTCTTACTTGTCCTTGCTATCATGGGATCATTTTCGGAAGCTGATAAGTCGGCTTTGGAATTTGGTCCGGCGTCTGCGCCTCGTTCACGGGGTCTGTGACATGCTTTGCTACCCAACCGAATCTAATCACAGCTAAATAAGGGGGCCCTAACGATTTGAAAGCTCGCAAAACCTGGGAGTCAACAGAAGCAGTGAGAGAGGAGCACGAACACAGAAAATCTTTCACTACCATTGTTGAACGCGCTGATGTATTTAGTTTATGGAGGGCTAGTATTACAGCTAGAAATTCTGCTAGAAAGATCGGTACGAAGTCTGGGAGGCGAAGAGAAAACGACCAATCAAAAATAGGACAAAATGTTTCAATTGAACACGTTTCTTCATTCTGGGAAGCCTCAGTGGCAATAACTGCCTTGATCACATGTGCGAAAAGTAATCTTTTCGGATAGGGCTTAGCATGTGGTAAGCTAGTGACGGAGACAAGAACTTTAATTCGTCTTGAGAAACTGTGGCCAGCGGGAGCCGAAGGCTCCCTCAGGTCAAGTCTGTGGCTCCACCTACGATGGCACCGGGAGGCGAACTCCCGTTGCGATATGTCGTGGGCCTTCTGGACTGCCTGGAGCTGGATGTGGAGGTCATTTCTCAGGAATTCCTCCCGCTGTTCCTTTGTGGCAAGTATAGAGTTTTCTTTGGCTCCGAACAGCCAGGGCATATGATCAAAAGAGCATGAATCGGCTCCGCATTTCGGGCACGACTGCGGGAAGTCTGGGTCTATCCTGCTAAGGGACCGCGGAGTGGGGTACGTGTGGGTTTCTAGCATTCTGAGCGTGCTAGCTTGTGGTTTGTTTAGTTATGGTTGAGGAGGAGAGAACCACCTCTTTCCAAGCGGTAATGTCAGACGATTTCGTGAAAGGTGCAGAATGGGTTTTTATCCATACAAGCCTCGTTACGATGATGGCCGTTGACAGCTGCGCGGGTCGTGAAATCGCGCGCCAGTCGGTGAGCTCTGCATTTTTAGAAAAAAAATATATAATTGAACTGAACTGTAATGAAATTGGTACTTCACTAAACAGGAGCCGCCTGCCGAATTTCGAGGTTTAACTGATCTAGTAGAGTTTGTAGAAAAATGATTTGAGGTGTGTGGAATCGCGGCCAGTACAAGCTAAAAACAAATCTGGCTGGGTGATAAAAACTGTTTGTAAACGCCTTATGGGAGATTCATATACCTTAAAAATTATTTTACAGCTAACAATAGAAAACGCCTACCAAGAGAATGTATCCTAGCTTCGAGATGTAAAACTTTATTTACCAGAAATTCAAGTAGCCCTAAACATTGTCGCAAGGCCTGCCTTACCAGAAGAAGGGGCGAAGTTTAAATGCAGGAGTTCTAGAGAACAACACACACCCGAATTCGAATACAGGGTGAACATACATGCGGTAGATTGATAATTGTCGTTCGAAAGCCCGCTCGCTAAGGGTCACTGCTTTTTTTTCTTTTTCTTTTTTTCTTACCTTAATTGGTTTTGGGGTCATTTCTCTTTTGGATATCTTTGTGTGGCCTGCCACGCTGACATTACCGATAGTGACCGAGGTTAGCCAAACCGCCCGAATATATTTTCATCTCACTGCAAGCTCTCCCCAATGTTGCCAGGTTGGCTAATATTGTCACGAGCAATGGCAAAGACAAAGACATTGTAGTGGGGCTGGGTCAGAGGCTCTCTTGTCGGACTGAAAACCTGCTGGAACCTGTGCGCTCTGTGCAGTCTTGACTAGGCAAGCGCTAGCCGTTCACGGTTAATTAAATATTCCCCGTAACATCTTTTGGTGGAGGTTGCGGGCTCTATTCCACCCGGCCCTGGATCTTCGGAGCGGACGTCACGTTTCTCCCGCCTCCATGGCCGAAGACAGTACGCAGACATCGCAGCCCGCGCCTGCGGCGCCGCCGACCGTGGTCCTTCGCAGCCCCTCGACCCCGGCACGTTTTGCGGCACGGACAACAAAGACGTCGACGATTGGCTCCTATTGTACGAGCGCGTCAGCAAGCACCACAGGTGGGATGAGACTCTAATGCTTGCCAACGTCATTTTCTACCTACGGGGCACGGCTCGGGTGTGGTTTAACACGCACGAAGAAGAACTTACAAGTTGGGACCTATGCAAGGAGAAGATGCGTGCACTGTTGGCCGATCGGCCGCGCGCCAAATGACAGCCCGGCACGAGCTGGCAGCCAGAGCTCAGACGTCCACGGAGTCGTACGTCGCATACATTCAAGACATACTAGCCTTGTGCCGTACCATTGACAAAGACATGCCAGAGACGGACAAGGTTGGCCACGTGTTGAAAAGCATAGCTGACGAAGCCTTCAACATCCTCATGTGTAAGAACTGCACCACGGTTGACTCCATTATCACAGAATGCCGGCGGTTTTGAACAAGCAAAAAGCAGGCGGATTACTCAGCGCTTTAACAGACTCCCGAATACAGCTGCGACATCCTCGTGCGATGATCCCGTGACGCCCCCTCCGTTCTCGCCGCCTAACAACTTGGCCAGGATTGTTCGCCAGGAGCTCGAAGCCATGGCTCCAGCCGCTTATCAGGCACCTGCTCCCGACCATTTGGCGACAATATCTCTCATTCAGGCCGTCGTACGTCAGGAGGTTGCCAATATGAGCGTCGTATTTCCACAAGCCCCCAGTTACGCCCCTCCGCCCATGTGCGCGTCCGGTCCTCCCACTGAACACCACACGGCCCCAATTGTTGCTGCTGCTGCTTCCGCTCCCCGGTTCACACCCCGCTACCGCAACCCTTCTGAGTGGAGGACGCCTGACGATCGACCAATCTGTTTTTCTTGCTCTCGCGTCGGCCACATTTCACGCCACTGCCGCAATCGTCGAAATTACCGACCAAGTTCCCCAGTGACCGCGACCAAGATCGTGGCCCGTACTACAGCACATCTTTCTTGACGACCAACTCCCGGCCCGTGATTCTCACCGTCTTTCTTCGCGCTCAGAATCGACCTACGCCGATATTGCCGCGCAAGGACACTGGTCCAGCCGATCGCCGTCACCTCAGAGTCTCCCCTCAACGCGCTCCCCTCAACGCCGTCGCTCTCCTTCTCCGGCTTCCTCTGGACACCACCCGGCAAACTAGCCAGTGCAGCTCCGGGAGGTGAGGCGCATTGACGACAAGGACCGCAAAACCTCTATCGACCCCTACTTCAAGACGCAATTTGCTCGGTGTTCTCGTCGACGGCGTGCCCGTTACTGCTCTCATCGATACTGGCGCTCACATATCTGGTATGAGTTCTACACTCCGACGCCGCCTACGCAAAGTGCTGACACCTGCCGTCTCTCCTACTGTACTGTGCGAGTAGCTGACGGCACCGAACACCTGTTCTTGGTATGTGCACTGCCCGCGTTACTGTTGCCGGCCACACACTTCAGTTCTTTTCGCCGTTTCGACGCTTGCCCACATGATGTCATTCTTGGCATTGACTTCTTGAGTGCCCACTCTGCCCTCATCGATTGTTCTTCTGGCATTTTGCGGCTCGAACTGCCATTGTGTCCTGATGACACCGCATCAAGTAACGCTCGCCTACGTTCCCGGAGTTTCTACGACTACCCGCGCAGGCTGCTACCTACGTCCTTATGTCACCGTTTCCCCCAGTCCTGATGGTGAATATGTGGTCGCTCCCCTCACAGATCTGATCCTTTCGCGCAACATCGCACTCCCCATACCGTGGTGCTTATTGCCAACAACAAAACGTTGCTTCCAGTCCTCAACTTTCTACTTCGACACATGTTCTTCCTCAAGGAATTTCACTAGCCGAACTGTCACCTTTGGAAGAATGTATGTTTCTGCATTCGCTGCTGACGCTGAGACCGCGACGCAACCTGCCATACCGGCGCCAACCCAGGCACTTCTGGACGAAAATCATATCCCCGACCTCCTACCCTCCCAAAGTGCAGCGCTCCGTGGTGTCCTATTTTCATACCTGGACGTATTTGATGTTGCGAACAGTCCACTAGGACGTACACATGTAGTGGCCCACCGCATCGACACTGGAGACGCCAGCCCCCCTTCACAAGCACCCTTACCGAGTATCTCACTCTGAGCGCGAAGTCATCCAAAAGGAGGTAGAGAAAATGCTTGATAAAGATGTTATAGAGCCTTCCTCTAGCCCTTGGGCATCCCCTGTAGTGCTTGTGAAAAAGAAGGACAACAGCTGGCGGTTCTGCGTCGATTATCGCCATCTCAATCGGGTAACGAAGAAGGATTATCCCTCCCACGAATTGATGATGCGCTCGACTGCCTCCATGGTGCCAAATATTCTCGTCGCTAGATCTCCGCTCGGGATACTGGCAAATTGCCGTCGATGACCGCGACCGCGAGAAGACCGCATTCATCACACCCGACGGCCTCTACCAATTAAGGTTAGCCTTTTGAGTTGTGTAATGCTCCTGCAACTTTTGAACGCATGATGGACGCTCTTCTACGCGGTCTGAAATGGTCGACTGTCTTTGTTATCTGGACGACGTCATTGTTTTCTCGCCCAGCTTTGACAGCCACCTCCCTCGTCTGTCGGCCATTCTCGACATCTTTCGCCGGGCTGGCCTCCAGCTCAATTCGTCTAAGTGTAACTTTGGGCGTCGCCAGATCAAATTACTTGGACACTTCGTCGACGCTACTGGTGTCCAACCAGACCCTGACAAGGTCCGTGCCGTGTGAGTTCCCAGTTCCACGGTCCACTCAAGAAGTACGCAGCTTTCTTGGCTCTGTTCCTACTTTCGCCGCTTTGTTCTCAACTTCGCGGACATTGCTCGACCCCTCAGGACCTACTCAAAAAGGATGCGGCCTTTTCTTGGGGCGCGGACCAAGCGTCTTCCTTGCGTCGTTGATTTCTGCCCTCACTACACCACCTGTGCTGGCTCATTTGACCGGCTGCTAGAACAGAACTTCGCACTGACGCTAGCGGCCATGGCATTGGTGCTATCCTCGCCCAAACACAGAACGGAGCCAACCGTGTGATAGCGTATGCTAGTCGTCTTCTGTCACAGTCGGAGAAGAATTGCACAATTACTGAGCGGGAGTGCTTAGCTCGTCTGGGCTGTCGCGAAATTCCGTCCGTACCTATATGTACGGCCGTTCGTGGTCATAACAGATCATCATGCGCTCTGCTGGCTTTAACACTCAAAGCCCCACAGGGAGGCTCGGCCGTTGGGCATTACGATTACAGGAGTACACGTTCCGGTAGTGTACAAATCTGGCAAGTTACACAATGACGCCGATTGCCTCTCCCGCCATCCCGTTGAACCATCCGACTCCACTGAAACGGACCCGACACCTATGTCTTGGCGATAACAGACTCACCCATGTGGCCGACGAACAACGTCGAGATCCATCTTGCTCTCTCTTATTGACCGCCTGCAATCCGGCACCCTCGACCATCCCTCATAACATGTTCTGCTTCAGGTAACGTTCTTTACCGCCGGCACATGCACCCCGACGGCGCAAACTCCTGCTCGTTGTCCCGCATCATCTGCGCAGGGATGTCCTCATCCCAGTTTCATGACGCCCCCACTTCCGGGCACTTAGGCGTTTCCAGAAACTTATGATCGCATACGACGACGCTTTTTCTGGAAGGGCCTTTATCGGTTTTTTCGTCGCTACGTCACATCTTGTGACCTGTGTCAGCGTCGGAAGAAACCTGCCACTCTACCCGCTAGTTCCTTCAGCCAATTGACGTTCCAGCCGAGCCATTTTATCGAGTGGTGCCTGGACCTTGCTGGGTCCCTTTCCAATTTCCACGAAAGGCAACAAATGGATTGCAGTCGCTACGGATTATACCACTCGATTTGCAATTATTCGAGCGTGCCAACCAGCTGCGCCACAGACGTAGCCGACTTCCTACTGTACGAGTCTCCTCCAACATGGTGTCACGCACCTGCTCACAGATCGCGGTCGCTGCTTCCTGTCTGGTGTTGACGATCTACTTCGATCATGTGCTACTCATCACAACTCACGACCTCATATCACCCTCAAACTAATGGACTCACCGAACGCTTAAACCGTACACTGACCTACATGCTTTCCATGTATGTTTCCGATGACCACCATGATTGTGACGTTGCGCTCCGTTCGTCACATTTGCATACAAAACTCAACGCGTCATGAAATGCCGGCTACTCACCTTCTATCTTCTCTTTGGACGCCATCCTTACTACCCTTTGACATTGCTCCCTTCTGATCCGGCTCCCACGTCCACGACTTCCTATGCGCAAGATGTCATCACGCGTGGCACTCGTCGCGCGCACAGTAGCCCGCGCTCGGCTACGTCATCGCAGACCACACAAAAGGCCATCTACGATCGTCGACACCGGGATACTGATTTTCCACCGGGCTCTCTCGTCCTTCTCGGCTCCCATCTCGTCGCGTCGGCCTGTGTGAAAGTTAATGTCGCGGTACGTCGGACCCTATCGCGTGCTGCGCCAGGTGACTCCTGTAACTCTATGAGATATCTCCCTGGCATAACCTCATCGACTGCCGCACCGCGAACTGACATCGTACATGTTTCCCGCCTCAAACTTACAACTGTATAAGCATGCTTCAATACAAGCACCGGGACGGTGCTTCATCGGCCGGGGAATGAACGAGCAATGGCAAAGACAAAGATCATTGTGGTGGGGCTAGGTCAGAGGCTCTCTTGTCGGACTGAAAACCTGCTGGAACCTGTGCGCTCTGTGCAGCAGTCTGACTAGGCAAGCGGTAGCCGTTCACGGTGTTAATTAATATACCGTAAGAATGATAATCAAATATAGTAAAATTGGCTACGGGAATATATTTTTGGCGTCGACTTGGACGAGGTGGCTATGTGGCTATATTTGGGATACTGAAATCTGAAACTCTGGCGGTGTTTGGGCTATAGTGGCGCCTAATCCACGCTTTATGAGGTGGATCTGATCGTCGGTAGAAGCAAATCTCGAACGCTGTGTTTTAGCTGGCTATGCCGGTCGTGTGGCTGTGCGGTCTGTGCGTGCGCGAAATGACCTCCCCCCACCTTTCCTTGTCTCTCTTGCCGTTGTCTTGAGGCCGGTGGTTTGATCTTTGATGCACTTAATCTTACGCCTTTGAACGTTAGGCACACGCGTCCCCGGGCATCGGGATGAACTGGGAGTAGTGGGTTTTTCACAGTACACTGTACTAACAAGGCTATGCTTCGGAAGGGAGAGCAATAATAGGGTCGGGGCCGTCGGGCGATCGCGGCGCCGACATGAAAGGAAGGAAGCACGGGTGGGATGACACGCTCCAGTGTGTTCATGGTATTGTATTCCGGATGAAGTAACGCTTCGGTCACAGCTTTCGACCTACTCCACGTTTCTGGCGCGAAGCTTTACTGCCATTTCCATTTCCTGGTAGATGAATTTGTCCGTGCTTAGAATTGTAGATTTTCTTCAATGGGACGTAAGATCGTATCCTCCTCAGGAGGAGATCCAAACAGGGGAAGTGGGCCAAGTATGCCGGAAAGTATAAAAAAGAATGGGAAAAAAAAGAAAGGCAGGAACACCGTCTACTTCGGTGTACGTTAAAGAACCCGAGGTGGCCAAAATTAATCCGGAGTCCCCCACGCGTCATGCGTCCCATCATATTGTGTTTTGCACGTAAAACCCCAGCAATTATTAGAGTTTAGAATAGGGGCTCAAAAACGTATTGGGGCCCCAAAGAAATAGCGTCGAAGCCATGCGCATGCGCAAGACTGGAACGTGATTGAGTTTGCGTCGGGCACGCCATTTCATCGATTTAGCGGGAGCCCCAAAGCTCCCCAAAAGCTTTCGTCAACAAACATGGCGGCGCCCTTCGAGCGATGGCTCTAACCTAGTACAAAACTGGGCTCGATTCGTGGTAATGCGTGAAGTTCTTAAGCTAGAAGAAGTGATTGTGGTTATCGCTTTCTCTCAACTAACATGTGTAATGAAGATTGATTCATTATACGCCGCTGATTCCGAGTTCAATTGTCGATTTCATGGCTCGTAGGCCTATCACGGATTGACTTGGCTGGGTGAAAGTGCGTAAAATTGGTTACTCAAAACTAAGCGCAACAAGTTGCATGCTGCAATAGAATAAGTACTAAATTGTAATTAAAGGCAAAAACACGAAAGTCTAAATTACGTTTTTTATCATAAAATGGTATATTTTATTTTAATATTTATAACAGCTTTCTTTGACGGCGTTGTGACGCTGCAAACGCAACACGCCTTTTCCAAAACTCTTCATTCCTGCATGCCCAACGCTAACACCCGCAAAGTGCTTTGGGGCCCCAAGCTTTAGGGAAACCCTGATTCTAATACTTTATTAGCCATCAACATGGTTTGCTTTTTGGACAGTAACCTGTTTTCACAGCATTACCACAGTTATCAATTTGTTGTTTACCATTGCTCTTTGTGCGCCATCGCTGCTTTTACCATTTCGAGTGAAGTTCGGGACATGGCTCGTCGCCGAAAGCGACTGCGCGCTTCTTACACTAGTGTGCCGGTTTGCGCAGTAATATTTTCAAGCTCCGCTTACACCGATTCAGACAGTGAGTGGCGGCTGTTGCCTGTCACTTTTCTTAACGCTTGTTCTTGGCGTGCTAGAGAACTAAGATGGCGGCCAGGTTGATGTCAATTGACACTAAATAGGTAGTGTGTGTCCCACCAAATCCGGGCTAAGCTAATTGACAAACAAAAACAGGAAAATGAGCAAACACGATAGAAGAATGAGACAAATAACGCGAGATGTCATAGCGCGAAAGACTTGTCTTAGCTCATCAAAAACGAAGCCGTGAGCACGTCGCCATCGCAGATCGCTGGACAGCTGAACTTCTACGCCGTAGGCAGAGATAACGTGAGAGATCGATGACGCTGAACATTATTTCTGTTCACGACAGCTAAAAAGCAGAGTTTCGAAGTTCATATTACTGTAAATAACTAAAAATAATAACTTAGTACTATCTGTCATAAAATAAAAGGACTGATTTCGCCCTCTGCAGCGATTCGCTGGAAGATAAGAGCTTCCGGGCCCAACCAAAAAGTGTTCTGTGCAAGCATGATGTCGCTGTTGAAGATGTAAAGGGCCGACCGTCACGGCGGCATGGACATTTTGTTACGACGGGTTGTGCAAAAAGGATTTCCGTAGTAGAGTGTGAAAATGTATTCACAAATAAAATTGCAAATAAAAATGGCAATATTTGGCTAAGAATATTTTTCACTTTTTTTCTGTTTGGCTACATTGGGCTACAACTTCTCTAGCTTTTGGCTACGCCGCCTCGTCGGACCTGGCAACACTGCGTCAGGTCCAGGCTATTGGTTTGAAGCCTGTAGTGGCGCGCTTGATTATCACTTCACTTTTTAGAAATGTTCGCGAGTCTTGTAGTGCTAGCGTGTAATTTACGCCAGATTTTTTGTTGTTTGTTTAGCGTACGTGTGTCCTTTGCGGACAGGAGAAAGAAATTGTTAGTGCGTGAGTCGCACGTATTACATGGGAGTTTTGTCCGCAAAATTAAAGCGACCCTGACAGTACATTCATGATGCAAATGTGGCACTCAGTGGCACTAGTACGTGCCATACTAGCGGATGTAAGACTGTTCATGACGTTTGTGCTGCGTATGATATTTCAATTATAATTTATTTAGGGCATTTTCAAGTATTCTACATTTGCTCTCTGAAGCACAGCGATCTGGTTTCGTTGAACTCAGAGGTACATGTGAGCTTGCTTTGGCAGCAAAAATTTTTGGTCCAAATTATTAGGTTAAGCGAGGCCTGGTGGATTTGAAAAGATTTCAAGCGCTTGCGCACCATGGTGTGCTTTGTCACTGGGAATGACTCTTAAGTGTCGGAGGTTGCGAGAAAGTTGTGAATCCTGGTCTAATCTCGAAACTGTGGGCTTCAGTGAAGGTTTCGTGATTTGATGGCTGCTTTGGTGCTATTATTAGATAAGGGCAGGTGCGTTGATTTGTTCGCTATACCCGATGGCTCTCGGTGCGAGCAAAGCGCTTTCCTGTGCCCTGTGGTCTTGTGTGTGCTTGTGTATTCTCAGGGAGAAGGTCACAACGAGGTTAATGCTGGGACCTCATTCTTGAGTGTGTCATCGGCCATCATTTCAAGAAGAAACCCCGAGTTCACGACTGACTACCAACGCTTCGGGCAACCTGACAGCTGGTCACCCTCAGGTGGGATCTTCCGGCGGGGGAGGAGTCTGTTGCGTCCCGAATCGGCCGGGACGCAACATTGATTGTACGTAACGATGATTGATGATTGAACGCAACGATGATTGTTTCCCATCGAGGCAGGTCCTTTCATCAGCGTCGCCAGACGGCGACAATGCCCGACACCGACGAGACAGGCAAACAAGCGCCCAACTCGGCAGTGCTCATCTTTAGGGTGTTTCCCCCGATGCCACCCCATTCATCAGCGACCACCTGCCTACCTGGCGACGCGGCTCGACACCGGCAGTGACGTTCGGACAAAGAAGCTCCCTTAGAAGTGACCGTCCACAACCGCCACCATTCGTTAGAAGTGGGGATTAGCGTGAAGGCCATACTCCCGACCCTGGCAAGATGACCGTCGGAGGGCAAGAAACTAAGTCACCGACTTTCGTGGAAGGAGTGTGAACACCCTGTTTCCGGATTTCCTCGTCCTACTTCGAAGGTGCAACATTAGAGGTGGAGTTCAGTAAACAATACGACCTCTCTGATTGGCCGCATCAAGGTCATTTGGTTCCCTAGTCGGGTCAACTAGGGACGACGAATGTTTTATAAGGAGACACCTTGAGCGCAGTAGTTGTGTGTCCTGACGTGCTCTGGTATGTGCTCAGACATGTAGTGAGCTGAGACTTTCAAAGTGCTCTCCCATGGAGTAGGCTTCCATATTTGGAGCCAATGTAATATGTAGAATAAACCCTTCTTTTCTCTCGCTATTACTCCCGGACGTACTCATCCCTCTGGCTAAAGGATCACTGGCCTAAACGCTACCCGAGTCACAATAGTATGCAGCCGTCTGCCAGTGCAAGGCAAACGGTCAGAAAGAAAACGCCATTTTCGTTTTTGTTTAATCTCCAACCGTACAGCTATAGAATGTCCCACCTATGTATAAAATTAGAGTGGACGATAATGTTGTAATAAAGAAGAACGATATACTTGAAATATGTTACTTTAAATGTTTGAACTAAATCATTAGGTATTCTGCAGTAGGTGTAGTTTAAGAGCTCGATCTATGGATACTGCTTGATGCAAGTCGGGCAATATGAGCGGGAACATTGCATTTGTGTTTAAGCAATGATTACTCGTGATGTGCAAGTTTGAATAGGAAGTGTTGGTTTGTAACACGCAGCTTTCCGGTTGAACATTTAGTGTATTTTAACGCTTTATGCTTCGCCTCTGCGTTTATCCACCACTTCCGGCAGTTTGGGTGTCTCTTTTGATATCGCTCAACGGGTTAAAGGCTGCCCGTTAAGAACTCGTGGAAAGAAACGAGCTTTCCGCATAACTGGAACATATGACAGCTTTAATTCATTTATTACATGAACTGCTGTCGTACAGCAATGGTTAGATACCAGAAACGGTATTATTGCAGTTAGCATTCTTTGCAAATTAAACGCGATTTCTTGTGAATGCCTAACCGTGTTCATGAGCCGATCTAAAAGGTAGTGTAGTGTAATGCGTTCTCGCATTCCTTACTTGTATCAGCTAGCGTTCTGAGAAGTTTTAAGACGCAGGCGCTGTCGCTCCCGATGCTGCGGCTCTAGTCGCTGACGCTCCACGGGGTTCTGTAATGGTCCTTGAGGAAGTGCAGCTCGAAGTTCCGGTTGGTTCGCGCATGCGGGTTAGGCACGACGATAAGGGGAGTGCTACCGATAGCACATAGTGCCAACATAATGCCACAAATAACAACATCCCAAAGCATGCTAAGCGCATTATTGGATAGGAACTGTGTCTGGTTCTTCTTTATTTTTCTTAGGCAAAGCGGGCGACGTGCCCTATAGGCACCGGTCGGCCGTCGTAAGGCGTCAGCGGCGCGAACGGCAGCTGTCGGAGCACTGGCATGTAGAGCAGACGACGGCACGAAGGCGCTCACGGTGCTTCCAGTGATTTCGCACTGCGTGTTTTAAGGGCTGACGTACCGGAAAACGCATTTTCGTGGGTTTACTATTGAAAAAGGTCGTCGCTTGTACGAGGCAGATCACATTCATAGCACCAGGTATAGTGTATAAAGCAGAAAGCGAGCGCAAATTGCGATGCAAATGCACCACGCGAACAGAGCTCACCGCGGCAAGCTACGAGGTGGAACTCCAGTAGTTATTTTCCAGATGTTATTTTGCTTTGCGTGTTAACATTCTCGCGTATTTCATCATGGAAATAGGCGAAGAACACAAACATTACGAACTAAAAAAAAAGGGGGGGGGGGTGATGGGGGGAGACGTAAGTCTCTCTTTTTCTGTTTCTTGAGCTGCTTCGCCGATTGCACATGTGTCAGCGAGTTCCCGTTCTCTGTTCGTTGTAATTCTTTTTATCGTTCCATTGATTTACCAATCTTAATGTATTATAATCTAGCCCAGTCTTCGGCCATGGTTCATTCCACACAGCTAAGCGCGACGAGAGCCGTCGGTGGCGGCGATTGTGAATACGCGGTTGCGTTTGCGTTCGCTGTAGATGCACAGCAAGCAGTCATGTACCGGATGCATCCAGAGGTGTAAAGCGCGAGGAAGGAAAATATACCCTGACGACTACAAATCGTAGCGAAGACAGGCATTTCACATCATACACGAAGCTCTTGCGTACGAACGGCTCTTTTATTAATGTTAGAACAACTAGACCATAGCAAAGCAGCGTCAGAAACGTACAGTCATCCACAAATGTTTACGGACCACGGAATCTCAGAAAGCGTTCAATATCCGAGCAGCCTGTAACAGTAGTAAGTAAAACTGAGCATCACAATGTTGTTCACATATACTGGTAGAGGTTGTAAATGCGAATACTAGGCTGCGCAAATATTCAGCTTTTTCTCAGATCTCGTGTTCGGTAAAATTTTGTGGTTGACTGTATACGTACAGTGCTCAGCGATTGAAGCGCGATACTAGGAGCGCGTGGCTGCCCCCGTTTTCTTTCTTTTTTTTTTTTTTCGCGCCACAGGTGAGCGCTAGGTTATCGCCGTGGAGCCAAATGCACTGAGAATGCGTCACAAAGATTCTCGCTCTCGCTGTACACCACGATGCATCAGTTTGGTGCAGTGGCGTAGCCAGGGGGGGGGGGGGGTTGGGGGGGTTCAAACGCCCCCCCCCCCCGAAATTTTTTCCGCAACCCCCACCCCCACTTACCCGCCCTTTGTTTTCGTCGCTTCGCGCTGACATAATTCATGAAACCGGTGCTACTATCACAATTTCATCCCTGGGCGCTTCCGTTTGGTTGGTAATTTACAGCGAATCATCTCTGCATATGGAAAAAAAAAACTTTCACGGTGTTTGTCAAGGCTTTGACACTCTGTGAAGTTTTGGGCGAGAATGTGGCGGCCGCATTCTGAAGCAACAAATGTGCAACAAATGAAGCAACAAATGCAGCAGCCGCATTTTAGATGATGGCGAAAACGCTCGAGGCCCGTTTACTTAGATTTGGGTGCACGTTAAAGACCCCAGGTGGTCGAAATCTCCGGTATAGATTTCCGCCGCTTCCCTTCAGGTGCCGGTTAGGCCGCGCTCGCGCAGGATCTTAGGCTACGTTCACACTTGGTCTCGAAGCTGTAGGAAGCGGCAAAATCTTGCAAAAATCCGCCCGCATAGGCGGCAAAACAGGCAGAAAATAGGCTGCGAGCTAAATCAGTCTCGGGCCGATTTTTTCGCCATGGCGAAGCGGAAACGCGGCGGAAAGTCGTTCTGCTTCACTGCAAGCTACACTAGCATGTAAACAACCGGTCGTAAAATTGAACATGGCACCAGAAGTGTAGGCTGTAATGCTGATCGACGCGATTAAGAACCAGCCCTTGCTCTACGACAAGAGTGGCACTAAAACGTACTGTCAGCAATACTCGCGATAGTATTCAATGTCGCGCGACCGGAGGTGCGGCAACGAACCCTTGGCGTGACCCAACTTCTCGCGCTTTTGCAAAGCCAGACGAACCCACCACCGCCGTTTCCGAGGTGTCCGCGTCTTCCGTTTATTCATTGTCCATTTCTAGAAAACAAGTAGGTAGAAGTATAAAAGCCATTTCTTCTCCCACTTCCACGGCAGACAATATTTAGGCAGAATATTCCTCGTTGGCGCTCCATAATTCTCCTCGCACGTGTACGGTATGTTGCAGAAGTCGCGGGGTGCTTTTCTCGTCGCGACGATAGATTGGGAGCGTAGGTCTCACGTAGGACGCGCAGGCTTTGGCGAGCCCCAACACAAGAGCCAGCCCGGGTTTTAGCTGTGGTGTTCCCGTTGCCCCTTTGGTGTCCTGGAGGCGCCGACAATACGAAATGACGAAATGTTATTACAACTTGTAAATAAAAGCTATTAAAGAAATATTCTCACGCCTAGGCACCAACCTGTGAGTCAGCGCTACCGCGCCTGTGTGCGGAGAATTACGGATCGAACGCCAACGAGGAATTTACCGAAGGTCGCAGATGACACGCGAAGTTGCGTAAAATGATCACTTTTGATGACGGTACGTGGATCAAAGAATGAACATACCGCTCGACATAATGCGATAATGAGCGCCACCACGTCGACAAACGTACGCAGACGAGATGGATCTGGACGAAAACGGCAGCGGCGGCCGCGGCGGTAGCAAAACAAATGTGAACAACTTGGACAGGCGCGGAAAAAATTTTCCGGCCGCTTTGGCCTTTCCGCCCGCTTGCCGCTTCCCAAGTGTGAACGTAGGCTGCGCGAGAAACGTCTCTTGTTTGCGATTGCGCCCCTACGGAAGGCTGGTAATTACTGTTGTGTTGTTGAATCACAAACCAGCAATTACGGAAGGCTGGTAGTTGCTGTTTCAGTTGTGGAATCCCAAACCGGCAATGTACACACGTAGGGGTTGATGACAGCAGTGAAATTCCACCGACTCGCAATAGAATGCACGAAACAGACAGCCGACAAGCATGAATTACTGCTGTGCGCAGTACAGCGTAAGTAAACTCTTGTTGCAGGCGCTGACAGTTCTAGTCGGAGTTCACGCGTCCTGAGAAATTGATTATGTGTACTATGTACTGAACAATACCGGAGTTCATTCCTGCATCACTAGTACACCAATCAGTCTAGATTCTGTGAGGTACAAAGCCGCTTCCTGTTTGCACCGGCGAAAGTGAAGCAGAAATGAGTTGCATGCACTACTTAAAATGCGTACACATGCCATATCTATGCTGTGCGGTGAAATATTCTGTACAATTCTGAATCTGTTGACGTAAAGGCAAATGACGGCTGCACGCTCGCCCACAGCGGAAGACACAGCGGCCCATGCACTTGCCGCAGGAAATGCAACATTCTCGTATGAGGGAGCAGGGCGACGAAAGCTTCGAAAAAAAAAAAAGCCTTACGTGTTTTTGCGCGTATTTAAGTTTTCTAGCGCAAAGACGCAGCGATCAAGCTATTGCTATGGGAGTAGGTATAGCCTGTTCACACGTGCATTTTCACGCATATAGCCGTCCTTGAATTGTGAAACGCACTTCGCCCCGATGAGGACGACGCCATCTACGCTTAACGGAAATTAACAATTAATGATGTCTTCTCCGATCGCACGGGTCGTCTCAATGATGCGTTTTCGAAGACTGGTCCATTCAGTGGCACGATGAGAGACCGTTGCTCCAAACGCCCACTGTACCTGTCGTACTTACTGTATTTACTGGGCTTACTTTACTTTTTACTTAATTTCTTCACAAGCACACGCACACGCGAGGGGGGGGGGGGGGGGGGTCCCATGTCTGTGATATACATGTATAGAGTGTGCTTAAACTACCGACATTTATTATCGATCACGTGACCTAGAGGAAAGCGGAAGCTTGTTGCCCCCCCCCCCCACCGGTCGGGCCGGTGAAACCCCCCCCCCCCCCCCGAAAAAAATTTCTGGCTACGCCCCTGGTTTGGTGTCCCCAGGGTTTAAAGTCGCTGCAAAAAGCGCCGGCGACCATGCGCTTCGAGTATCGCGTTTCATTTGCGGAGCACTCCACGTGCTGTTGCCCACAGACCACCCATATACAGTCTTTCTGCCTGAAAAACGCGATTCCGCAATGAAAACGATTGAATTGAGTGGCCTAACCATCTTCAGTCATGTTTAAGTAACTGTTCGTGCTCCCAAAAACGCAGCATGTTTGATCAGATTTGGTTTCACGTAGTATTTCGGAAACGCAAAACAGAAAAAAAAAGGCGCAGCATACTAAATCGAGAGAGAGAGAGAGAGAAGAACATTTATTGAGCTCAAATGACGGCGTCTTCTCAGACGACGAACGGGGTGGTTCCCTGGTTTCGGGACCCATATATGGCCTGCAGCTTCTGGCCCGTAGCCGCCAGCGCGAGCTGGATCGACAGGGCGGGGCTGGACCGTAAGGTCTCCCATCGCTCATGAAGTGGGGTAGTGGGGGAAGGAGGGGGGATGGGGGGTATAGGGGATTTGAGTGACGCACTCCATCAGGATGTGTGCGAGGGTACCTGAGTTGTTTTGGCAAAATGGACAAATGTCCTCTTCGGTTTCTGGGTAAAATTTATTCATCAGGGCAGGGTGGGTAAGTGAACCCGCCTGAATGCGCGTGATGATTGTTTGTTGTTCCCTGCTCAGGGTGCGGTGTGGCTCGGGGAAGGTGCGCCGATCCTCCCTATACTCGGAAGTAATCTCTCTGTACGTGAGCACCGCGTTGGTGGTGTCGGCGTCCTGCCCTGCCCAGAGGGTCATCGCTCGGGCATGGTAATCGGCTATGACGTTGCCGGCTACCGCTGTGTGGGCAGGCACCCATACGAGCTCTACGGCTCGCTACGGTGCCCTTTTCTTCGTTAATATCGCGGCTGCCTCTGAAGCATGTATATGTTGTTACAAGGGAGTACCCTCTTGGTGCTATCATCTGAAACTTGTTGATATTTGGCTGATATTTGAAATAAAGTTTCCTAAATATTGTGCCCATTCATCCTTGCTTGTGCATTGCTGTGAAGTTCCGCAGAATGGCGAAGGGGCATTCACAGCATTCCTTGGCGTGTATAAATATATATCCATATTTTCTTTCTTTTTCTGTGTGCTGTTAGAATGGCTATTTACATCTTGGATTTTACTCGCTTTAATTTATTCGTCAACATTGTTAATTACTAAATACTTTCACCTAGCACATTTGAAAAAATCTGCCTGAGTGTTGGAAAATCCCTGTCAATGAGTACATGCCAAATACTTTAAGGTGATCATCATCACAGAAAGTTTCCGTCTAAAAAAAAACAATAGCAACGGGGCCACGTCCTCGCCATAAACCATAAAGGTCGTATTTGTGCAGGCACAATTACCGCCTGTAAATGTTCGGATTAGGGAAATCATTTTGCTTGGTAGGTCCACGCTGTCGCTCAAAATTGAATTAGCAGACATTTTTCACTATAATGCCAAATTGCTGGCCCCAACATATTTAAATGCCCTTTTGCAAGACTATTTGGCCCATTTCCCATTAAATGAAATAGCACCTGATGCTTCCTCGTGTGAAGAGAAGGCAGGC